>NC_053026.1:228695613-228850873 GCF_003073215.2 Triticum urartu
CATTTAAATCGAGGGAATTCACATGGTGATTCTCTTTATAACATGTCCTCCCGATATTAGGGAGCTATATTAAATATTCCATCTTCGGAATCACCCATAACACACGTGCAAAATATTTTCCATGTCTATTCCTCTTCGAGTTTGACCTTTAAACCTTGCAAATATTTTTCATCTCTTTTATCGAGGCTCCTCTAAAAAATCTCAGCCCATTTAGAGTCCTTTCGAATGGGCTTCAAAATTCAAACATGTTGAATTAAATTCAACATGTGCGAATCTATTGTTCTCCAAAAATCCTCTTGCCATTTTATTTAAATTACTCTCATTTTTGCGAGTCCGGGAATATTATCCGCGTGCGCTATTTTTTCACTAACCCCTCCCTGTTTCTTTTTGTTCCCCACTTTTGTTTTCTGCTATAGAAATAAGAAGAGGGAGAGAAAGATTGCATCCGCCGGCCTTCTCAGCCTCTCAATCATCCGTTGGCCCACCTAAGCCCTCTCTCTCCACTAGGCCTCCCTAGGCCAACTCCCCCGCAGGCCCAGCCCGCGCCGGACCTAACCCTAGCAGCCACTAGGCCCGACCTAAACCACCCTCTCCTTCGATCTCTCCCTCTCCCTCTCTCGTTCCCATCTGCCGCCACCCACACCCATGCGTCGAGCTAGGAAGAGCCCTGCTCGATCCGCTCGCACGGGTGCTCGCCCAATCCATCGCCTCGCCTTCCTCCCCAACAGTGTCGTCCTCCCCCTCTCTCCAACAAGCGCTCTTCTCACCGGAGTGCCTGCCTCCCTGCCAAGGCCCCTCACAGGCTCCTCCTCGTCGCTAGACTCTGCTCCGGCGCTGCGCCGCTGCGGCCAGGAGCTCTGTCCCCGACCTCCGCCCGCGCCAGCGACCTCCATGCCCCCATCATCATCTCCAACAGGGAGATGCTGCCAAGCTCCGCCACGCGGCCCTGGTCTCCGACCGCACCAACCCTGGCGCTCCTGCAGCCTCCCCTCCTCTGCCATGGCCTCAAGCTCGCCAGGCCGCTACTCCCTCATCCCGCCACCGGCCAGGTTGTACGGCCACCTGTCGGATCCGCGAGTCCCGTGGCCGCCCTCTTCATCTTCGGCGGATCTCGCACCGCGGCAAGCCCTGCTCCACCTCTGCCTCATTCGAACAGGCAGGAGGACGCGCCTCTGCAAGTCCCGCTCTGAACTAGCCTCCTGCACTACACCAAGTCCCCTGCTCCGGCACCCTGCGCCTCCCCGTGCCAGAGCTGCTCCATCTCCGCCTTTGTCAATCGCCGGTTGCACCAGGCACCAGGTCCCTGTTTTTCCTCTGCCCGTAGCTCCAAGTACTCATCACCGACAAGATCCCCGTGAGACTCGATGTCCACCAAGTCCAGAAAAACAAGACTGTAACCGGGACCTTTGTTCTGCTTCGTTTTGGATCGCCAAGTACACCGCACCAATGCCTAGCACGACTAAAAAACCGGAATGCGACAAGTACCTCGATAACATGTACATCTACTCCGTCAAGACCGGACCGACAAGTACCCCAACGTCATGTGTACAACGACTGTCACCGAAGACCCAGGTAGAAAAACGTCAAGTACCTATGACCGAAGAACGCCATGTACCTCTCCGAACGAACGTGAACGACCGTCATCGCAAGAACGGGACCGGAAAGTCCGAAGACCCCAAGTACCACGACACCGATGACATGAACATCTACGGAATGTGTATGACTACACGGCGTTGAGCCAAGTACCCCGATGGCCGGTGCCCTCGGATCCGTCAAGCTCGTCTACGTACGGAGAACAACTACCATCGTAGAAGAACCGTGTAACGCAAGCATCAAGTTCCTCTACCGGTGACTCAGACAGCTACGAAACATGTACCACTACCATCGCCAAGACCGCGAGAACCTCTACCAACGATCCAGGAGCATGCGAGAACCTCTACCAACGACCTCGGAGCGTGTACGACGACCGTTGTCGAAGACCCGTACCTCTACCGCTTCTCGAACATGAACGAATACTTCCACTACGACCGTCCCGATAAAATCTACTTCCCCTACACCGCTCCAAACTTGTTCCGTTCCAAAAAGGCAGACTTCGAAGGTATACCGCCGAAAACGATCGCCTGTGGACAAATGCATGTGTGGTGTATGAGATGCCCGTGTTTGCTCTGTGTCGGAGTTGTTCGTTCCACGAAGCCCCTCTTTTGCCTTGCCATCGTCATGTGGGACACCCGGCTATCGGGATCACCCCACCATCTCTTGACACAGTCACACCCACTTCCTTTTGCACCAGTATCCCTGTGAGCTACCGGATCACCGATATGTTGTCGTGGCATCATTTTCGGATTAGTTGTCGTGGCACCCCTTTCGTTTCCGTCATGATGACAAATGCTTCATATAATTCTCATGTCAACATTTTCTTAAATACTGCATAAAACTTGCACATGTCATCCGCATCATGATAATAACATTAAAAATGTTTAAAAATTGTTGTTGCATTAAATTACTAATGCACATGAGGATTTACCGGAATTGTTGTTTGATGTTTCCGGCCTCATTTAAGATTCCTAACTGTGTATTTTACTCATGTTTCACCTCTTGCCATGCTTATCAACATTTAATATTGTTGAGTACCTAACCGGGAGTGAACTAAATAATTGATGTGGTGTTCCATCAATATGCAACTCGTTGCATATTGAGCTCCACTTAACTTGTAGTTTTGTTTGTGCACTTTGCCATGCCATGCTTCTCTAAACCGGACATGCATCATCCTTGGTTGCGCATCATGCCATGCTTATGTGAGGGTTGTTTACTTTGTTGTTTGCTTCTTTCCGGGTTGTTTCCCTCGTTAGCTTCGGTTCTGTTCCATGATTGCCCGCTCGGCCTTTGAGCCAACGAGGATGACCTCTCGAGTCATCAAAAAATGCATCTGCGTTGATTCCGAATACGCCAGACGGATAGATCCGACGGAGTTATCGTCTTTGAACGAACTCCTCGATCGCATTACCGCATTGGGAGTCGCTACAGACTACGATCGGATTGGGCTTAAACCCGACACTACTAGGAAAAGGCCTACTAATGGCGCACCTAATTTGGCCATTAATGGCGCATTAGTGGTGCGCCATTAGTGCCACGCCATTAGTATATTTTACTAATGGCGCACCACAGGTGCGCCATTAGTATCTGGTATACTAATGGCGCACCTTAGATGCGCCATTAGTATATACAACAGTGCGCCATTAGTATACCTCCCAGGGGGCCATGTATACCCAGGTGCTTTGGCATACTAATGGCGCACAACAACAAGATGCGCCATTAGTAACTTCGGCATACTAATGGCGCACTGTTTAATGATGCGCCATTAGTATCCTTTGGCATACTAATGGCGCACTGTGATGTGATGCGCCATTAGTATGAATATTAGTTTTTTTTTTCTGTTTTTTGCACAGGTTACAAAATGTATAATTGGACAAAATATAGACAGCACACATCAACAACAGATTCATCGAATACAATAGAAGATTAGTCTCTGAATACAATTCATCATATTAGTCTCCGAATACAATTCATCATATTAGTCCCCGAATTGAAAAGACCAAACAAAGATAGAACATTATATTACAAGTCTCGAGACCGCGAGTAGCGAGTTTGTCTTCACATTACAAGTCGATATCGATCATCTAAACTACCATCACATAGAAGAGAGATGCGGTCATCACGATGAGCATCATCACGATGAAACTTTTCTTCATCCAGTTCCTCCAGCGCTCCCTCCCCTCTCCCGCTAGATAGCGGGCGTATCTAGATTCGGCCTCGGCCCTAGTGGTGTACCCTTTGTAACTGTTACCGCTGAATCGGTGAACCTGTCTCCGACACTCCTCCCAGTCGTCGTAGACTCCCGGAACCTTACCCTTGTACACGACATACGACGGCATCGCTATGCAGTTGCCAAACGAAACGTTAGTACCAATTCACAGACAATACATAAGCAATATATAAGTATGCAACAGAACGATCGGAAGAGAAAAGCAAGACATTAATAGCATCGATTACATCTAAGTTGAACGACTCTCGAAACCAAAGAGACATACTACAAGTTCATTAAAGTTTAATTACAACATGAGCCAATCGATGTTTCAGAACTAGACACAGCATCACTGCTTTCGACTCGACTCAAGGGACCGGAGCGTGGATGAAGCCGCCGTCTAACGTGGGAGTCATGAAATAACGGTCGTTGTCAGCCTGCATTTGTAGCATTGTGTCGATGTCACTGTTGGATGGTTGATTTCTGAGGTAGAACTGCCCCGAGGCACGAAGGACATCTTGATAGATGATTTCCGCAAACTCCGACTGGATGCGAAATAATTCTTGTCTGATGTCCGCGTCCTGGATTGCCGACACGCTCGCGGCCCAATCTTTGAGTTTACTCGGTAGCAGAAGTTGATGATGGTCCCGTACGATCGCCCGCATGTGATGGATGGCGTAGTAGGCACCCTTCTGACCCCCAGGCGGCTGCTTGACGCAGCAGAACATCGTATTGTGGGAGAACACGTGTTTGCCGTACTTACGAATAGGCCTGGTGAAGGTGCCTCCAGATTTGACGTAGCCGAGGAGAACATCATCAAGAACCTTCTTGACATTTGTGTAGTCTATGTTCGACTGATGGTCCGGGTCGAAATACGTGGCCATGGAATATTTGGGGCTTAGGAGGATGAGCGTGCAATGTGTGTCACTGCAGAAAACACGGAATGTTAAAAGAAAAACGATCGAAATCTAAGAATTCATATGTTATGGGGCGGTTGAGGGGAGGACTTACTCGCGAAAGTAAGGCACGAGGAAGTTATCCTTATCTTGGTTTGCCAGAATGACGCCTTCGAGGTAAGAAGTCGCGACTTGCCGGTCCCCAGCGCTGCCCAAGATCTTGGCATGCATGTAGAAGGGGTCGACTATCACGATGTCCGGGGTCTTGTCGCGAATGATCCACATCTCCATACTCAGCGAAAATAGCCGAACGAAGGTGTAGTGCAGCGGATGAAGGTTCAACATAGCGTGGATGTCATCAAACCGCAGGACGATCGTACCCCCGATGGATTTATCCACAAAGCCCTTGCCCTCTGGCACCTTGGCCGCGAAAACCGGGCATGCCACATCCTTCTCTCCGAGACGCCGCTTCTCCAAAGAAAGAACACTGTCATGCAGACTCCGCATAGCACCGGTTGCAGCATCGAGCATATTTCTCGGTAGCATCGGCCTACCCGCCACATGCACCCTCCTCGAGATATCCTCAGGTGAAGGTGGCCCGTCCTGAGCATGGATCGTACTCGGTGCCGGCTGGCCCGCACCCTTGTTAGTCTTTCTTTTGTGTGCCTTCTTCTTCTCCTGTAATGGGACCGAGTTCTGCTCACAGACCGCCTTCTTGAGTGTGTTGGGGCTGATAATATTTCGCACCTCACCTATCTGAGGCTCTATGAAGTCGGCAGCTGGAGGCGTCTCCTGAGAGCTGAACGGCAGACGACGCCTGTTGCAACTTGGCTTCTCCGCGGTACCAGCTAGATCGCACACGTCTTTTGTTGGGTTGGGTTCTTGAGAAGGAGGCCCCATGAAGTCGCCACCGTACCCATGATCGGCAAAGTACTGATCGACGTTGGCAAATGTATCGTCGTCGTCGTCCTTCTGATCCTGTGCCATATGCATGTTTGGATCCAGTGGCATAGGGATGTCCGGCACCGTTGCGGCGGTCTTGCCATGGGGCCGACTTTGCGCCGGCACGACTGGCGGTGTTGTCTTTGGGGTGGTGTCCCCCGCCCCCAAACGAATCTGGCTCTTCGGCCAAAGCAGGGGCCAGCTCAGGCAGGCGCTGAGGGTCATCACGTCATCATCGTCGGCCCCGACGGGTCGAATCGGAGGTAACAACTCGTCGCAGCCTGGCAGCACCCGAACCAGTTGAACCCTAAACAAGTTGGGTGGCATCTGGGTACCGTGGAACAAGGGGTTACCCGGTTGAACGATTTTTCCCTTGGCGACATCGACCAACTCGTTGTTCACGAAGTGCAGGAGAGTGCACGGAACATCGGCGGCGCCCTGCGAAAACATGTAGGGTGTCAGGGATGCCCAGTCAAAGGCAAGGAGATGAAGTCCTCGGCCGAGAGAGGCTTAATTAGTTACCGTGATGATGGCGTCGAGCTCGGCTAATGTCGAGGCACCGCCAACGGCGGGCGTGCAGTTGACGGAGGGGCCGCTTGCTGCAGAGGTGCCGGCCGGCGTACACCCGGGTGCATTAAGCTTCCGTGCCGGCGTCGGAGACACCAATGGCCCCGCCATCGCGTTCTGCGAGTTGCTGGCCGTGAAGCTAGGAATCAGGGGCGGCCCCTGTTGGCCGCCCGCAATCCACGCACTAATCCCCTGGATCAAGGTAGGCACAATGGCGGTGATCGTCCTTCCGAGTTGTTGTTCCACTTGCTCTTGGACAATCTCCGGAATCCGCGCCACCTGTGCCCTGAGTTCTTGAACCTCGCGCGCCTGGCTTTCCGAGCTGGTCTTTTTCTCCTTTCTCCCACCAGTGTTATAGTATGACGACCATTTTGTCGACAAGCCTTTGCCGGCCGCACGACCAGCTGACGTCGGCTTACTGAGCTTATCTTTGTTCTTCATTACATTCAACGCCCTATTTAGAGTGGTGTCCCAAGGGTTGCTCTTAGTCGATCTCGCGCTACTGCTTTCAGTCGCCTGCGGAAGGAATGTGAACCATTTAGAAATTTGGCTTCATTAATTAGAATGCAACCATATGGAGCTAATTACACGGGGGTGTATTCCTTACCAGAACAAGCTCAAGCGCCCTGGTCTTCGGATCCGTGGTAAGCTCCTTTGTTTTCGGGTCCTTGTACGGGGCCCTGACAAAGTTCCTGGTCTGCTTGTCACCGTATTTATCGAAGAGGGGCGGTAGGCCTTGCTCGGCACGGTCCGCCTCCTCCTTGTCCCATATAGGCTCCGCCACTCTGTAACCGCCGGGACCGAGTGTGTGTTCCCCTAAGTTCAGCTCCCGCATTTCTTTCCCCCACTTACTTGATTCGGAGTTTGCGGTGCTCGAGCAATTGATCTTGAAGTCATTGTAGTCATCTTCGGTGATCGAAGGATTTTTCTCCTTGATCTTCTCATAACTCTCACCTTTCTCGATCATTCTCTTCACATTGCTTTTCCAAGTAGACAGGGCCTTGCTCATCTTCGTGAGGGCAGCATTGTTCACTTTATTCCCTTTGAGGCTTGTGTTTTCAAATTCAGCAGGGAAATTGTATCGTTCGTGCAGCTTCGTGAAGAGGAGGTTGCGCAAATTCCCTCGGTCAGGATGCCTCAGGTTCTCGGTGTTGATCGAGACAGTGCTCCGGAGAATGCACCCGAGCTGAAGCGAGTACCCCTTGACTATTCGTTCGGGCACCGTCGGATTCCCGTCGGAGTCCACTTCAGTAACTTCCTCCTTGAGGGTGCGGAGCACGGTCTGGCGCCGGTCCTTCCATTGCCTCTTCGATTGGCTACCATCTGTGCGTGCGCCGCCATCATCAGTGGTGGCATCCTCGGCGGCACCATCAGTGGTGGCATCAGTGGGGTCATCCTCGGTGGTACCATCAGTGGTCTCAGGATCGGTGGGGAAGGCGGCGTCCTCATACAAGTGAGGTTGTTCCTCCATCTCCTGGGACAGCTCCCAGAATGCCTTGACGGCCGAACCCCCGGCCTCATCGTTGTTGGCCATGTTTCTCTCTAAATAGGAACAAAGTTTGGTCAAAAAGTTGGTTATTGTCAAGGAACAAGATCATGGTCTCATCATTTAGGGTTTTTCGACACCGAGGCATCCTAAAAGCTAAGCTTTTATCATTGAGGGTTTTTCGACGCCAAGGCACCCTAAAAGCCTAAGCTTTCATCATTTCGGTTTTTATCGACACCGAGGCACCCTAAAAGCCATGCATTAGTCACAAGTACGCCGGGGCACTTGATCCTACTTAATTAACTACTAAGATACCCCGGCCCATGCATTAGTCACAAGTACCCCATATGTCCTATTTTTAGCAAAGTCATGCTAAAATTCACGGAAAATTTTAGCATGACCTTTGCTGAAAATAGGACATATGTAGTACCCGAATTTGCCAGAACGGAAGTTAATCAAAATTCCAGCAAACTCAAGGGCCTCTCGGGTGGACAAGGCAAAAAAGGCCTCCATCACAACATCAAACTAAGCATGGCAGCAAGACGCTGATGCATCTTCTGTGTCGCCAACTTTCAAAACAGAACCGGAATTCTGTTGATAAATGGAAGCATTTTTATAGTCCCTCGAAACAAAATAATCACAATACAGAAGCACCTAGGTAAGAAGCTGGAAAATAATCACATTTCACAGTGCCTATCAGTAGTCAGTCCTACTGATAGCATTTGCAATCCTATCTGTATATCCAAATATCAATCCCCAATTCCAAGAAAACTAAAACCCCATATCACAGCAGCCACCCAACTGAAGCTCCAATAGTACAAAAGCATGATGAACAAATAAAATCAGTTCAGAGGCAGGTTTGCAAAGATCCCCAAATCACCCACTACGCCATTAGAACAACTATTGTGTCGATAGGCATAACTTAGGAAACAACCTACACCATTTCCTAAGGATATGACTAAAATGGCAATATTCTGTTTCACACCATTTCCTAAGGATAGGAGTTAAGTTCCCATGTATGGCATTGTGTGCCTGTCTAGTATGCTCATGTTACTAATTTTACCTTGCATGTGTGGTGCTGTTTTCCACTCTAGTTCTCTTTCCAGATATGAACATGTGCCACTAGCCATGTGGTAGATAGGCGCCTTTAGGATACGTTGATTACTACTGTTCATATCATGATATAAACTAATGTAGATTCTAGAAGCTGTGCGCAACCAATTCTGCTATACAACTACAGTACCATTCAAAATAGGCATGCAACCCATGGCAATGAAACTCTAAACCGTTATTACTTGAGAAACTAACAGGTCAAACTGTACATTCTTAATTTCTATTTATAGGTTGTTTACTTCTTTAGTAGCATTCAGTCGAAGCATGACTGACATGTGACAACTCTCAACAGCTTGTGAAAAGGTGCATCATCAACTCATCTATATAATATATCTGAAGAACTCACACGTATAATTAACCCTACTAGACATAGTAAATTTATCTGAATCTTCAGCCCAATTTAAGCAAAGCAGAACACATTGACATGATCCAAATCATCACTATGAGAAATAACAGCGAATTGACAACTAGGCAGTAGCCTAGTGCCAAGGTTCACAGTGGTGCACCCTGCGTCCAGAGTCCGAATCCCGTCCGGAACGTATTTCTGAAGCCTCACTCGGGTGGGCTTCTTCTATAAAAATATGTCCAGGGTGCTAGTGCCCATGGATCTCTTTTTTTGGAAATAACAGCCATCAAGAAACTCATTACTGTATGGTAATGCTATCCCTAGATAATTCACATTTGCTGTATGAACAAGACCACAAAAGATGCATTCAGTTCTGCCTTGCATGCATGCACAGCACAGCACAGCACATCCATACAATACATTCATGTGCGCGCGAGGGGGAGAGGGGGAGAGGAGGAGGGGGAGCTCACGGGGGCCGTAGGGATAGGGCAGTGGGGCGCGGGGAGGATGTCGGGGACGACGACGACGTAGGGGAGGAGGCGACGAGGTCCGGGTGGTGGTGGTGCTCCGGCGATGGTGGTGTGGACAGGGCGGCGTCCGGGCCGCCGGCGACGAGGGCGGCGGGGCGATGGCGTCCAACGAGGTGGGGCGACGGGGAGAGCGGTGCGGACGTCAGGGCCTCAGGCGGCGGTGGTTGGAGACGTCGCGGCGTGGTCGAGGCGGCGTCGGGGCGGCGGGGCAGCGGCGTCGGGAGAGGAGAGGGGAAGGGGATCGAGGGCGAGGGCGAGGGAGAGAGAGGGGATAGGTTTGGGCCGGGGTGGAAATATGGATGGGGGCGGCACAATACTAATGGCGCACCACCCCTCGGTGCGCCATAAGTACATCCATACTAATGGCGCACCTCACCCTGCTGCGCCATTAGTATTTTTTTATTATTTCTGCTCGAGCCGACAGGTTATCTTCCACCTGACCTGATCCACACCAAGTTCCCTCTACTAGCTTGACTGGTCAGCAGCTAGTTCTCACACTAGGAGGTCCTGGGTTCGATTCCCAGGCTCCACAAAATTTTTTTATGCATTTAAAATGCTGTTTGATACTTATTTGTGTTTAAATATGTTCAAACTTGTTTAAATCATAACAGCAATATTTTTTTATAAGACAGTAATAATTTTTTAAAAAAATATCATCAAACAGTAATGCCGGTGGAGTGGGGGAGGGTGCGCGGGGTGCGGGGGGTCGGCGGCGGCGGTTGAGTAGGGGAGGGGTGCGGGGGGTAGGCGGCGACGGTTGAGTAGGGGAATCGAGGGTGCGGGGGGTCGGCGGCGGCGGCCGGTGGACCAGGGGGTGCTCGGCGGCGAGGGGGACCGGATCTGGCGAGGTGGGATAGTGATCGAGATGGAGGGGGATCGAGATCGAGTGTCCATGAAATTTAAAAATATTCATGATAGTTCAAAAAGTGCCCATGAAATACAATCGAGAAATGAAGGCTACGATTTAAATACAATCGATCTTAGCTAGCTATCTGTTCACAATCTTCTTGCCCTTCTTTTTCGCAAATGGAGTTCTTCTGTGGAACGGATGTCCTTTAGGTAGGGTGGTCCTGCTTCTTCTTGTGGTGTATGCTGCTACTTCATCATCGTCGTCATGTTCGATCCTCGGGTCGCCGTACTTGTCGAAGTCTTGCTCATTGGCTACTCCATCCATTCCGATGATCTTCCTTTTGCCTCTCCTCACGACAACACGACTGGGCTTTGACGGGTCGGTAATGAAGAAGCATTGGTCCACTTGGGAAGCCAGTACCCATGGCTCATTTTTCGCGGTGACGTTTGCGCCCGCGGTCTTGGATTTGGCTTTGGGTATAACCATGGTGGTGAAATACCGGTCTTCTTTTAGGACGCTCTTGGCCCATCTGACACGGAACATCGGGACCTTCTCTCCAGCGTAGCTCAGCTCCCAGATCTCCTCGATCCTACTGTAGTATCTGTCCTTGTCGTTACCGGTGTAGGATTCCATCATTACATCGGAGTTCTGATAACCATCGCTCTTCATGTCCTTGGCCTCGGTGTAGAATGTGTAGCCGTTGATATCGTACGCCTCATAGGTCATCAGGTTGTGCTCGGCGCCCTGTGACAAGGCGAATATGAGTTGTTCTTCCGCGGAAGAATCCTCATGTAAAGGGTACGACAGAAGCTTCTGCTTGAACCAATGCATGAAACATGAGTATATCTCCGTCCGTCCTCTGTTGGCCTCGGTCATTGTACGTCTTCTTAATAAAGGTTTTGTGCTCTACCACCCAAGGATCGACCACGTCTATGTGTTGTAGCGCGACTAGGTTTGCTCTTTCAAAGTCGGCGA
The DNA here is from genome assembly GCF_003073215.2 of Triticum urartu. Taxonomy (NCBI): domain Eukaryota; kingdom Viridiplantae; phylum Streptophyta; class Magnoliopsida; order Poales; family Poaceae; genus Triticum; species Triticum urartu. The sequence goes on from NC_053026.1 coordinate 228,707,121, forward strand.
GTCGACCCTCGAAGTCGACACGCATTTCGCGGCGACCCTCACGGTGACCCCATCCAGCGAGCCTGCCGAGGTGCCTGTTGACGGGCAGACCAACGGGGTTCTCGATGCCTAAATAATTCGTGCAGTAGGAGATGCACTCTTCGGTCAGAAAGCCCCTGGCTATGCTTCCCTCTGGACGTGACATGTTGCGAACGTATCCTTTGATGACACCATTCATCCTTTCGAACGGCATCATGCTGTGCAGGAACGTCGGCCCGAGTTGGATGATATCGTCCACGATATGGACCAGCAGATGCACCATAACGTCGAAGAATGCGGGCGGGAAGTACATCTCAAGCTCGCATAGTATCACCACGATCTCTTCCTGTAGCCTTCTGAGTTGCCTCACGCCAACAGACTTCCGAGAGATGACGTCAAAAAAGTTGCATAGGCCAAATAGGGTTTCACGGACGTGCGCATCCATGATCCCATGGATTGCAACTGGAAGTATCTGCGTCATCAGCACGTGACAGTCGTGAGACTTCATCCCGCTGAACTTCAGCTTTGCTGGGTCTAGGTATCTTCTTATCTTCCCCGCGTAACCGTAAGGAAGTTTTACTCCTACGAGGCAGGTGAAAAACTGCTCGATCTCCTCCTGACTTAGAGTGAAGCACGCGGGAGGGTAGTCATTTCCGGTCTTCTTGGCCTTTTTGCCTTTGCGACGACTTTTCGTGTCCTGCTTCGCCTAATCATCATCATCATCATCATATATAGCGTGAAGCTCCTGCCTAATGCCCATTGATTTCAAGTCTGCCCTTGCTTTCAGCCCATCTTTGGTCCTCTCTGGCATGTTAAGCAGGGTACCAAGCAGACTCTCGCACACATTCTTCGTGATATGCATGACATCAAGGCTGTGAGGCACACGGTGGATCTTCCAGTACGGCAAGTCCCAGAAAACAGACCTCGTTTTCCATACCTTCAGCAGCGGCTCTGGCGCCTTTCGCTTCTTTCCCGGCTCTGGCGCCTTTTGCTTCTTTCCCGGCAGTGGGCAGTCTTTCCAATTTTTCAACAGCTCGTCTATTTCCTCGCCGCTCCTCGTACGCGGGCGTCCTCGGGGTTCGGTTTCACCATCGAACAGATCCTTGCGTTTTCTCCACGGGTCATCGTCGCGAAGCCACCTTCGATGTCCCATGAACATGGTTTTCGAAGACTCGCGATCTCTATCTAGCTGGCGATACGTTGTGTCATCCATGCACCTGACGCATCCAAAAAATCCGTGGACCACCTGCCCCGCGACATATCCGTAACCAAGATAGTCGTGCACCGTCGTGAGCAGCGCGGCTCTCATAGGGAAATATTCTTTCTCTGCGGCGTCCCACGTATTGGCTGGCGTTTTCCACAGCGTGTCAAGCTCCTCTTTCAGCAGCCCTAGATACAGATTGATGTCGTTCCCTGGTTGTTTCGGTCCTTCAATTAGCATACTCATGTGAATGTACTTCCTCTTCATGCACAACCAGGGGGAAGGTTGTACATCCACACAAACACAGGCCAGGTGCTATGTGTGCTTCTCTGGCTGCCAAACGGATTGACTCCATCGGTACTCGTGCCCAGCACGATGTTCCTTGGATCGTTCCCAAATTCCGGGTCTTCGAAGTTCAACGCTTGCCACTGGCTCGCATCCTTAGGGTGACTCAGCATCTTGTCTTTTTTATCTATCTCCGGATCATTTGCGTCATCTTCTCGCTTCTTCTCCTCCCTACCCGCGTGCCAATGCAGGAGCTTTGCTACCTTCGGGTCCGTGAAATACCGCTGCAGACGAGGAGTGATTCAAAAGTACCACACCACTTTTCGAGGAGCTTTCTTCCTCTTCTTGTATCGAGTGACGCCGCACACCGGACATATGGTAGACTCCGCGTGCTCGTCCCGATAAATGATGCAATTGTTCATCCACACATGGTATTTCACGTGCGGTAAATCCAGAGGACACACGATTTTCTTCGCCTCCTCCAAACTGGTCGGGCACTTGTTCCCCTTGGGAAGACGTTCGTGCCAGAATGACATGTTCTCGTCGAAGCATGCGTCGGTCATTTTGTGTTTTACCTTCATCTCCAGAGCCATGAGCGTTACTTTCAGGCGGGTATCCTCGGGCCTGCATCCTTCATACAATGGAGTAACCGCGTCTAACTCAAGTTGATCCATCTTGGCTTTCTCTCGGGCGGTAGCTCTTGCGTTATCCTCTGCTTGAGAAGCAGCTCTTGAATATGAGGGTCCTGTACCCAGCCCATCGATGGTCCAGCATCGTCTGCTCCGCTGGCATCATCATCTTCATGATCAAGCCCGTCGTCTGCTCCGGCATCTTCCTCATCATCATGTCCTGCATCTTCTACATGATGACTGTGTACAGCATCACCGTCGTGATCATCTCCTGGGGATTCTTCGTCTTCTCGCCCGCCCGAGCCGCGGTGGTTGTCTTGCTGCCCTTCCTCATTTCTTGCCCAGCCCCCATGGACGACTTCGTAGTCATCTTCATCACCTTGCCACCGATAGCCATACATGAAACCACGCAAGAGCAGGTGGTCCCGCACCTGCCCAGATTCCGGGTCCGCAATAAGGCTCTTCAGCTTGCATCTTCGACATGGAGATCTTATCTCCGTCTCGTTCTTTTGAAGCATCTCGGCCTTCGCGGACCTCAAAAACCTATTCATGATGCCTTCGGTCATCGTGCGGACCATGGTCGCCTGCGGGGTAGAGCAAAACGATATTTTAGAACCAAGAAAAAATTTGGCATGACTTTCCCTAAAAATAGGACCAAAAAGAATGCTTAATGCCAAAATTCTCGCTGAAACGGAAATGAATCAACATTCCGGCAAAATATTGGCAACTATCGCATTTCAAATACCGGTACACCTCCAAACACAAACACATATGCAACACCACAAACATATGCAACACCACGAACATACATAGATCTAGCTAGGCCATAAAAAGTGCATGTCCACATTGTTGTAAGGAGAACAACATAAATATAGCTTCCCCCCTTACTTACCTATCAAAACAAGGTAATTTAACCACTTAAATTGAATGAATCTATGGTGGAAATGAGGTGAAAATGAGGATGCACCCGAGACAAGGAGGAGGTGGAGAGAATGAAGTGGGGAGAAAGTGAGTGTGGGTAGGAGAGGCTGTCCAAAATATCTTGTTGCTGCCCACTTACTAATGGCGCACCAACTCTAAATGCGCCATTAGTAATCCAGGTTACTAATGGCGCACCTTCTGGTGGTACGCCATTAGTAGTTTTGCCAAAAAAACATACTAATGGCGCACTGTTCCACAGTGCGCCATTACTAGTTTGAACTAGTAATGGCGCACGGTCGAATAGTGCGCCATTAGTAGTTTTGCAAAAAAAGGAATAAAAAATATAATAAAAAAACAACATTAGTGGCGCACTATCCGACAGGTGCGCCATTACTAGTTACAACTAGTAATGGCGCACTGTGTCTGGATGCACCATTAGTATGTTTGGACAGGCGCACTAGTTCAAATTTTTTTTGATACTAATGGCGCACCCTGGGCCAGGTGCGCCATTAGTAGTTTCAGCTCTAATGGCGTATCAGAAGGTGGTGCACCATTAGTATATACTAATGGTGCACCGCTTGTCTAGTGCGCCATTAGTGTCAATCCCATCTATAGCCCTTTTTCTAGTAGTGCGACCAGAGAGAGATTAATTCACCACCGATCACCCACCAGATAGCGGTAGTCGAGGAGCGAGATAACCCTTCCTCTATATCGAGGATGAGTTATGTTCGGATCTCCAACCTCGAGAAGCCCGACACCTACCGCCAGAAGGACACGACTTGCCCTCTGAACTTAGAATCGAACGATAGGCTTCAAAAATTAGAAGACACTCCGGAGCCCGGACTGTTCAATTCGGAAAAACCTCAGACTCCGGATCATTGATTGGGTCAGGGTTCAGATCCAATTCCACCCACCCACCCAGACATAAGCGCTCTCACGAGCACAAAACAGGATTCCGCAATAATTGCACAAACGAAGGAGTCCTCAACGACATTAATCGCCGCCGCATACTAGACTTCACTGACTTGGCAACTATCGTACAGAAGTACAGCGCAATGGAGAGCGCCTGGAGAGATCACACAATGTGGGGCTATCGGCCCCAACTCAACCACTGGTCCAGGCAAAAAGGGCGCACCCCTGTAACACGCCCAGACCAATAGCCAAGAAATACAAGCCGATTACACGCCGCGGAACCATTCTGGAGGGATAGCTTGATGGCCCTTGCAAAATACACACCACACCGGATACTATACCAACTCACAGCCTTAGAGCATGTTGGATACTCCGGCAGGTAGCCAAAAACGGCGAGGACATCCTCACCAAAGACATCCTAGAGCAACACCCTCCAGAAGATGACGAACTGTCATGACCGGTTTTCCAATAAAATATTTATTGAGAAACCAATCTTTTGTGTCCAGTATGAGAAAAATTCTCCTTACCGGTAGACAAATTCTTGATACAATAAGCCAGTAGCATAAAATATATTACAGGGTCGAGCCACGGCAGCTCAACCAAATTATTACAAGCACGCCAATAATTATACATAATGGCGGACATGACATAGTGGTGTGGAGGCATACTACTGACTCGAGGATAGGGCGGTGGTGGAAAAACACAGCGGGGAGTGGGATACATGACTCTAAAACTGGCATCTCATCAAGCGTCGAGGTGAGGCTCGATGAATTTATTTGGTAGCGGAAGCGGATATAATACAGTGACCAAATCCAGGGTCGCACGAGACTGACTGGGATTCCTCTAGGCGTCGGACTCGCTATCGAACTCTTCATCCATGAGATCGCCTTCGTCAGCATCTGGCCAAATCCACAAGCCAGTGAGTACTTTGAAAGTACTCGCAAGACAGTTCGGACGTAAGATATAACAAATGCATGCATGAATGCGTCACGATTAATTCACCAATGTATATTCAAAAATTATCATAACGAAGTAAGTAAAAAGGGAAACTGCGGTAGTCCGCCTAAAATCCCAAAAAAACATAAATGAAAACCGACCGGGTGTCTGAAGCGACGCCTCGAAAGGTGAACAAATAAATAGAAGGAAATGATGGTACAGCCGGACGTCTGAGCGACATCGCAGAAAGGGCTTTAAAAGAAATGCCACAGTCGGACGTCTGAGCGACATCACATAAAGGGCTTTAAAAAAAATGCCACAGTCGGACGTCTGAGCGACATCACATAAAGGGCTTTAAAAGAAATGCCACAGTCGGACGTCTGAGCGACATCACAGAAAGGGCTTTAAAAGAAATGCCACAGTCGGACGTCTAAGCGACATCACAGAAAGGGCTTTAAAAGAAATGCCACAGTCGGACGTCTAAGCGACATCACAGAAAGGGCTTTAAAAGAAATGCCACAGTCGGACGTCTAAGCGACATCACAGAAAGGGCTTTTATTCACAAGTAAATAATACTCATAATCAACATTCAATTCATGAAAATAAACGGGTTAGTCCATCCACAAGAATAATCATTTAACAGGACTTAGCACTCATGTGATTCACCGGAGTCTCTGTCATCAAAACTGGCACTTGTCAGGATAAGATGATAATGAACTTGGACATAGAATAGATGATTCAAGGAATATATGGCTCTGCAGAGGTTGTACAAAAATTTCCCACAGCTAACGGATTTCCGTAGTCACGAAGGACTAGTTCCGTTTACGGTATTTCGGAAGAAAACACAGCTAACCAGTACACACCCATCCTACCTCTCGATGCTAGGAATCACCCTAGACATCGTCCAAGAAAAACTTTTGAGACAGGGAGATCACAATCTCGAATAGCATGGGATCAAATTTATATACGCGCGCTCTAAGGGGTGCCCCCCTCTCGGTCCCAACCGGAAACACCCATGCCCCCTGACCGGATGACTGGCTTTAATCCAGGGCCATGGAACCATCATCATGGCCTCTCCTTTTGGTGTGTACCAGGAAAGCGGTTTGCAACTTACTAAGCCATATTCCTTGCAGAAAACATGTGGTAGTACAGGGAAGGAAATGGGAGGAACTGGACCGATACGGTTTGACACTGCAGTCACATAGTCTGGCATAAGACTGGCGTGCTACAACACTGCCATCTTACCCATCCTCATGCCAACACATGGCCATTCATATCCACATCCATACACTTATGGATCATCGAACTCACTTACCTCAACAGTGCATGGAAATAACGTTCATCGGTATGCTCATCAACATGCCATGAGACTAACTAAATGCAAAACATGCCAAGACACTCACCATATCAAAAGTTCAAACATGCTTGCCTGGTTCGGAGTAGTCGGAGCCTAGCTCGGTGAAGTTTGCGGTTCCGTCACCTCCTTCGGTATCTACGGTATAAAGAAAATATATGTGCTATCGCAAATACCACGAGGTGCACAAAAAGTATTCCAAATTTTTTTTCAAATAAATATGATAAGAAACTAGACAAAAATCTGAAGAGAATAGAAAAAGAATCAATCAAAAATATTATTCTGTTTAAAAGTTATAAAGGTTTTTGTCCAGGGACTCATCTGTAATGAAACAGAAAGTTCCCAGGGGCTAGCTCATAAAAACAGAAAACGTTTCCGTATAGAATACGCCAGCCCAGAGGGGAAAGCGCATTTTGCCCGAAGGCGCTTCCAGAAAACGATTCAATAGAGAGGGCAGAGAGGCTGACGGTGGGGTCCCACTCGTCAGGTTTAAACTTTCAAATGGGGGGGGGGGACGAAGCTCGTCGGCGCCCGAGAGCCGCGGTGGTCGCCGGCGGCGATCCACGGCGAGGCAGGGAGATCGGAGGGTACCTCCGTGTTCAGGGCACCCTTCCGCGTCGGTTGGTGGTGGTGGTGGTCGCCGGCGAGTACCACGTCGGCGGCGAGCCTTGCTCCGGCGGACGGCGGCTCGGGTGATCGAGGGGCTCGTCGGAGAGAGCTGCAGTGATCAAATTGAGGAGGGGGTTAGGCTTCTGGTAGCTAGAGGGAGTAACCGACGGGGTTTGGGCGCCGGAGACGGCCTCACCGGAGCGAATCGAGGTGGAGGCCGAGGCGGATCGGGGCGGCCGGAGCTAGGGGAGGAGACCTCCTCGAGGTCCTCCTGGTGGCCTGGCGGGGCGTTGGTGAGGTGTAGAGATGATGCGTGCACGAGGGTGAGCTCGGGGGCCCTTTATATAGGCGGTTCGAGGCGGTGGCCGTGAACGGGGGTCTCCGGTGAAGATTACAGCGGCGCAGAGCTCGGTCGGGGGTGCTTAGGGAGTTGGGCGCCATCACGGAGGTCCACTGGCTCCATTTAGGTGCTAACCCGGCTGGGATTTGATGCTTAGGGCGAACTTGACAGAACGGGGCGGCGCGGGCCTGTCGACGGCAGGGAGCACGTCCCGTGCTTGCCGAGCCATGGTGACGGTGCCACGGGCGTGCGCTGGCATGCATGGGCCACGCGTAGAGCCAGGGAGCAAAGGGCGGCGCGGAACGGCGTTGAGCCGCCGTTCTTGTTCCCTATCGGCTGTAACGGGGTTTCGGCCGCCGCAAGACACGCCGGCGCGGGCGGCCAGGGGCGCCACCGACGCCGGGAAGACGCCAAGCGCGCGCGCGGGGGTGTTGGCCAGGGAGAAGAGGCCGCGCGCAACGCGCCAAGCGCACTGTGGACGGTGACCGATCACTGACGAAGAAACGGTGCGGCGTCTCTGAACTTTTCTGAATTTCTGAAAATGCAAAGGAACAGTGCAGCTCAGGTGTTCGACAGAATGTTTTTGTCCTCTGGGAATTTTTCCTTGAGATGATTTTTGGTGTAGTGGCTTCTCATTGCTCAAGTAGGCTGCCTGAATTTTTGTGGAATTTTTGGAGAAGTGTAGATATGAATTTCACCAAATTTGGCAAATCTGGTCCAAACTTGCAGAGACTGAATTTTGAAAATTTTGAAAAGGGGAGGAGTGGATCAAGATGGTTCTGGGTTGTGGGTTCAAAGGACTATCCAGGAGAGTTGGTTTGAGGTCAAAACTCAAATGAAAAAGGGTACTTGCTTTGAAAATCTCTCAGGCTCCAAATAATTTTCAGAAATGATTTGAGGGGAAAATAATTAGAATAAAATCCAAAACTTGCTTGGATGAGTTGGGACAGAGAACTTAGGTTGATTACAAGGAGTAGGGGAGGTTTTGGAGAGGCTTTACCACATGGACAAAATACAAAGCCATGGGTGGTTAACAAGATATGAAAATCCCAAATTTTCATAGAGTTTCTTTTTAAAAGAAAAAGATTAAACTCCCAAGGAAATTTTGAGAGGAAACCAACAGAGAAGAAGTTTCAAAAGATCAAACACCATAGTTTTTAAAAAATAAAAATCCTTGCCAAAGAAAAGGAAGTTTTTAAGAGGAAGGTTTTCTGGAAAAGAAATTTTAAATGCCTTCTTTAAAAAAAAAGAAATCCAACAAATTTTTTTTGATGAAAACCAAATTAAAATTTTTGGAGTGTCACACGAACCCAGAGTACTGACAGTCTTTGAGACATTCACTTCAAACAATAGGCGCAAAAGGGCACTCCACGAATTCGTTGAAGTCTGCCAGATCGCAACAATAAACCCCTGGAACGACACAGCAATAACCTTCAACGCTGGTGACGAACCAAAACACAAGACAGTCTATGCACCAGCCGCCTTGGTCCTCAGCCCAATAGTTGATGGCTTTTGGCTCACCAAGGTTCTCATGGACGACGGCAGCGGACTGAACCTCATCTATGAGGATACAATATGCAAAATGGAAATAGACAGGAGCCGCATTGAGCAAAGCAGCCCGACCTTCCGAGGAATCATTCCCAGTCGGGAGGCATGGTGTGCGGGAAAAATCACACTCGACGTGGTATTTGGCATGCCGGAGAACTGTCGGTCCAAAGAAATAACCTTCCAGGTGGCCCCCTTCAACATCGGATATCACGCCCTCTTAGGGCGAGATGCATTCACGCGCTTTCACGAAATACCCCATTACGGGTACATGAAGCTTAAGATGCCCGGGCCCAACGGCATAATCACTCTAGTTAGTGATCCGGACATAGCACTCCACGCCGAGAATAAAACCGCGTCCCTGGCCCTTGATGCATTACCTGAAGCCCTCGCGACCGAAGAATTAACCGCGCTGCGCTCCGCGGTGGACAGAGATGATGTGGTCCTAGACAAACGACCCAAATCCACCTCATTCAAACCGGGAGAAGAAATAGTCAAATTCCAAGTCCATCCAACGGACCCCAAGAAGACAGCATCCATCGGAGCACAACTAGACCTAATGGTTGACGCTGCTCTACAAGAGTTCCTGCGCGAGAATTGGGATATATTCGCCTGGCACCCTTCTGATATGCCAGGAATCCCACGCGAGTGGGCCGAACACAACCTCAATATATTGAAGGGACACAAACTGGTAAAGCAAACACTGCGGCGCTTCTTCGAACCCAAACGCCAAGCTATGGGGGAAGAGCTAGCCAAGCTAATCGAGGCCGGATTCATTAGAGAAATAAAACACCTGGACTGGCTGGCAAATTTGGTGATGGTACCAAAGAAGGACAAATCCTGGTGCCTGTGTGTCGATTTTAAAGACCCCAACAAGGCATGCCCCAAAGATCCCTTCCCCCTCCCCCGCATCGATCAAATCATTGACGCCACCGCAGGACATGACTGACTGTGTTTTCTTGACGCATATTCCGGATACCATCAAATCAAAATGAAGGAATCCGATCAAGCCGCAACAGCATTCATCACCCCATATGGGCCATTCCGCTTCAACACTATGCCCTTCGGGCTCAAGAACGCCGGCGCCACATACCAGCGCATGATCCAAACATGCCTAGAGAAACAGATTGGCAAGACAGTTGAAGCCTATGTGGACGGCGTCGTCATCAAAACTAGGAATGTCGAAACACTAATAGACAATTTACGTCTCACAGCCGACAACCTCCGTGTGTATGACATTAAGCTCAATCCGGAAAAGTGCGTTTTCGGCGTCCCCATTGGAAAGTGTTGGGATTCATCGTTTCCAATAGAGGAATTGAAGCAAACCCAACCAAAATCCGAGCTTTGTCAGAATTGGCTAAGCCAACAGACCTTAAACAAGTTCAAAAGCTTGCGGGTTGCGTAGCAGCTCTAAGCTGCTTTATCTCCAGATTGGGAGAAAAGGCACTGCCACTCTATCGCCTTCTACGGCGAACCGACCAATTCGAGTGGACGGACAGGGCAACAGCCGGACTGGAAGAAATAAAAACCCTTCTTGTGAGCAATCCAATCTTGGCCGCACCAAACACCGGTGAACCGATGCTATTATACACATCGGCAAGACATCAGGTGGTGAGCGCCGTACTCATCGTTGAACGAGAACAGGACGGACATAAATTCCTATTTCAGAATCCGGTATACTACGTATCTACTATCCTTACACCATGCAAATCTTGGTACCCTCATTATCAAAAGATAGCATACGCGGTCTTCGTGGCATCCCGAAAGCTCCGTCACTACTTCCAGGAGTGTTCGATCACGGTGGCCTCCGAAGTACCACTCAATGACATTATAAACAACCGCGATGCTATGGGCTGGATTGCCAAATGGGCCATTGGGCTCCTCCCATTTGACATTACATATAAACCACGTCGAGCTATCAAATCCCAAGTACTGGCTGACTTCATCGCCAAATGGACAAAGGCCAAACTCCCTAAAAAGTATGGCACATACTCCAATTGGGTCATGTACTTCGACGGCTCCAAAATGCTGGCAGGGTTAGGAGCGGGCGTCGTTTTAACGTCCCCTACTGGAGACGTCGTCCAATACGTTCTCCAAATACTGTACACAGACTCCAATAACGCAGCTGAATACGAGGACTTATTACATGGTCTCCGGATGGCTGTCTCCATGGGCATACAATGCCTAGAGGTGCGCGGGGACTCAAACCTGGCAATATCTCAAATAGACGGAGACTTCGACACCAAAGATCCGAAGATGGCAGCGTATCGTAATGCAGTCATAAAGATGTCGGCCCGGTTCGAGGGACTCGAGTTCCATCATGTGGCTCGAGAAAGTAATCAAGCGGCTGATGTTCTTGCTCGTATCGGCGGTAAGCGCGACCCTGTCCCACCTAATAACTTTCTGGAAAGGCTTTTTAAGCCATCCGTGGTGTGGCAGGGGGAAAATGGCAATACCAGTCCAGATCCAAACATAGCCCCAGATTTCGGAAACACCAACGCCGTTGGGGGCTCAGCCAGCGAAATAACACCGTCGGCGCATCTCATCATGGCAGTCATTGCCCCATGGACCGAACCCTTCCTGGCCTACCTTAGCAGGAAGGAACTTCCTAAGGACCAGAATGAGGCCCGCTGCATTGTCCGGCGTTCAAAATCCTACAAGGTTCATGATGGAGAGCTGTATAAGAAACGCACTACCAAAGTCCTTCAACGATGTATATCCGCGGAGGAGGGGCGGCAGCTCTTGGCTGAAATTCATGCCGGACTCGGCGGTCACCACGCTGCAGCTCAGGCCCTTGTTAGCAAGGCCTTCCGTACAGGGTTTTATTGGCCGACGGCCCGAGCAGATGCACAAGACCTCGTCCAACATTGCGTCAGATGACAACTCTTTGCCAACCAAAGCCACATGCCCCCCACTGCCTTACAAACAATCCCCATCACTTGGCCTTTTGCGGTCTGGGGGCTCGATATGGTTGGACCCCTTAAGGGGGAGTCATAAGAGAAAGTATCTGCTAGTCATGGTGGATAAATTTTCTAAGTGGATAGAGGCCAAACCAGTCAAAACGGCCGAAGCGGGGCCAGTAATATATTTCATATCCGGCGTGGTACACCGTTACGGTGTCCCGCACAGTATAATCACCGATAATGGCTCCAACTTTACACCCGATGAGGTGAAAACCTGGTGCGCTAATCTATGCATTAAGCTCAATTACGCCTCTGTCTATCACCCGCGGACAAACAGTCAAGTCAAACGGACCAATGGTCTTATTATGAGCGGCATCAAACCCAGACTAGTGCGGTATTTGAAGGAATCAGACAAGCACTGGGTGGAGGAACTTGACTCCGTACTCTGGGGGCTGTGGACAACGCCCAACCACAATACCAGATATACACCCTTCTTCATGGTGTACGGTGCGGAAGCAGTGTTACCCTGCGATATTATTCATGACCCACGTCGAGTGCGTATGTACGAAGAGAGAGAAGTCGAGCTAGATTGGCAGGACATCTTAGATACCTTGGAGGAGGAGTGCGATGTTGCAAAGGCCCGTTCCGCATATTATCAACAGCAGACTCGCAGGTACCAAAGCAGAGAAGTGTGGGCCAAGAGTTATAACGTTGGTGCACTCGTTCTACGCTTGCCGAAGAAGAAAAAGGACAAACTCAAGCCCAAGTGGGAGGGTCCCCTCATCATTGACGAAGTTCTCACAGGAGGAGCGTACCGCCTACGTGATGCGTCAGACAATCACCGGGAGCCGAATCCATGGAATGCGGCCAGACTACGACGATTTTATGCCTAGCGCCGAACTCTGTGTTCGTTTCCTCCCTCTTGTTATTAAAGTTATTTTTTCCCTCCCTTTTTCGTTTTTTCTTTAGCCTTATGGCTTTAGTACGGCTAGACCATCCCTACCTGATGCGTACATCACTAAATATGTACGTTCATCATACCTGGGGGCTTCTCGTACAGAAGCTAGCAACTATTCTTCGAGCATCAAGCTCAACACATATGCGTGTTTTCCAGATTTACCTTTTCTTCGCCATTATATGCATCGATATGACTTAAGTTTTGGCCAAGCTGGGTTGCCTGGCTCCTATGCTTATGCCCTATGTTCCCGTTAGTTCGGCTAGGGCATAAAGGGAGCACCTCTGCGATTGTTACTGCTTGGTCATCCGGATGTGTACCTCAGACTAGGTGAAGCCAAAAGCTAGCTTTCTTAAGGGAATATTCGGTCGGTGAATCAAAGGTGTTTCCGCATTCACTCCATTGTGAACCCCAGATGTTCCTCATTCTATGATTTTTTCCAATCACAATTCAGACATGCACATTAAATGAATGCACACCCAGGGAAAGGAATCCTTAACGGAACTATTCTCTCTGTAAGATGTTTCTTACATAATGTAATATAACATAACTAGCCAGATACACATTGTCTATTCGAGAAATTATGACCCCTACGCCTGGTTTCCAAGCATACCCCGGTATATTCTGCCGCTAGGGTATTCGGAAACACTCCGCACCTTCGGGTCCAGAGGTTGAAGCGAAAAGGTCGGCGATGACAATTGTCTTTATTATCCAGCTAGAAGGAAAGTACGTAGTCACTCACGACTCAAACACTTCCTCCTCTATACCGTCCAAAAGGCGGTCTCATTTACAATCCTGTTGGGAATATTTGGCGGCCACCTCTACTTGGTCATATACCAAACTAACGGGAATTTCTTCGCCATTCGGCCCTACCGGTCGGACACGAGCCATGTGATTAGGATCCAGCTTGGTATATCACGTCTTCACCATGGCCCAGGCCTCTCGCGCACCCTCTCGGCAGGCCGATATCTTCCACAGTCGGATACGCCGGCGCGCTCCCTTGAACAGCTCTACCAGCTTCTCCATACTTCCTGGAGGGGAGTCAGTTGACCATAAGGCCTTGGCTATGCTCCGCATCGCCTGCCAAGCTTGCTCGTGCAACTACGACAGCCCTTGCAGAAGATCATTTGATGATCCGGACACCTCCTCTTCGGGGCGGTTCGTCAATACACCCGCAATCATAGCTATATCAGCTACCGTTACGTCCAAACTATTATAAGATAAAATCAATCACATACTGAATATGCCGCCTTACAACTTCTTGTTCTCCTTCACAAAGTCAGGTAGCTGAGCTCGTACATCTTTCAGTTCTTCTCCCAGTTTGGTGTTCGAATCCTGGAGTTTCTTTTTCACTTGAACGACTTTGGTCAAAACACGCTCGCCCGCTGCTAGTAGCTTTTTGGCTCCATGTTCTTCGCTTCGAGCGGCGTCCAGCTGCTCTCGTACTTGGTCTAACGACCCAACACAAGGATAAGCACCCAGATTCACACTATCGGTGTATCATTATGAATTTTAGATAGAGGAAAATATTACTGGGAGATGCCTTGTATTTCTCCAGTTCGGCATTGGCAGCAAGCAGCCGGCGCTGACACTTTTCTAGTTCCTGAGCTAGCTGGGTGTTCTTCTCCGTAAGCACCTGGTTGTACATTGATCCTTAAATCAGTTGTTTCAACTCCTTTAAGTCTCGAGGGCTACTGGCATATGGTTATCATAGTCAGGCAAAACAAATTTACCTGCACATCTTTCAAATGTTGCTTGGTGGCCCTGTTAATCCCATCTCGAGCAGCTCGGATGTATGCATCGGCCGAGCTGAAGGCGTTAAACGACTCCTCTGAAAAGCCAGGGTCTTGTAAAATGGCCTGGCGGCACCGATGATTCATGGCACTCTCCACTTCCGAGTTGGTAACGGATACATCATCCGAGTCCTCGGCTGCAGGACAGTCCAGCGTCACCCCCGCATCAGCCCCCGTCTTCACGACAGGATTTGAATGCTGGCTGCAGGAAGTACGGCCGCTCGAACCTCAGGATATAGTCTGACACATGGAGAACGGGAGGGTCACGGTTGGACGCGACTGCCTAGGTGCACATAGGCAAATTCATAACTCTTCGATGAAGAACCGGCCGTGTCCTCGTTTGCTTTCCTCTTGGGAGGCACGCCTGGTGTGGAGGACGCTCTCTTCGGAGATGCCCCTGGGGCGGTACGGCACGCCGGACCCTTCCCCTTTTGAGCATAGGATGGTGCGGTGGGTAAGAAGGAAGGAGAGATCTCTTTTAAATAAGGTGTCTTCGGATCACTTACGTGTGAAGCTGGAAGGAGGCCGGGGTAATCGGTGATAATAGGTACATATGTACCATCATAGCTCATTTGATAAAACGTTCCCTCCTCAAGCTCCACGGATATGTCCCGGTTGCGATTCTCTGGCTGAGGGGCAGGGTCATGGATCCCCTCGATAGCCTTTCGCCATTCCTGTTATGAGTAGATAAGATGATGCCTGTCAATGAATGATCCAGGGACAAGATAAATTAAGTGAAGTCGAACCTTACCGAGCTGGGAGGATTGTACATGGAAAGTCCGTCTCGATATTGGAGATGGCTGAACTCCTCGTTCTCCCCTTTATACAACTCGGCCAGAATCTTAGCTAGAGCGGCGGGGGTGTTCGGGCCTTTCCGGCCGTAACGTGAGGCGTCATCTTCTCCGTTATAATGCCACATGGGCAGTCCTCGGTATTGGAGTGGCTGGGCCCCCCGCGTTATAGAAATTTCCATCACCTCGACTATTGACAATCCGGACTGGGCAAGCGTTTTAATCTTGCCCAGTAGAAAACTGATCTCCGCGCTATCCTCTTCCTCGAGGCTCCGAGGACGCCAGCTATGGCGCTTCTTCAGCGGAGCATTTGAAAACTCGGGGAGGCCTATGCGGACGGGGTTGGGTAGAGCGACGTTGTCAATGTAGAACCATTTGGAAGGCCACTCTTCGGGAGCTTTCTTCGGCGTGCCGGACAGGTATCCGGTCCCGGCGATGTGCCACACTTCGGCTCCTCCCACTTCAAATATTGACCCCCCTTGATTGCAACGGACGAGGCAGAATAGTCTTCTCCATAAATCAAAATGGGCCTCGCAACCCAGGAATAGTTCGCATAGGGCGACATCACCCGCAATGTGGAGGATGGAGCCAGGGGTAAAATTGTGCAGCTGGAGGCCATAGTACTCCAGCAGCCCTCGGAGGAATGGGTGAATTGGGAACCCCACTCCCCTCAGCAGATAGGGGACGAAGCACACCCGTTCTCCCGCAGACGGATTGGGTAAATCCTCTGCCTGGGTTTTGCCATTGAAGGAGGCCAACCCTACTCGAACAGGGACCAGATCTGCTGGAGGGAGAAATCCCGGCGTTTGCAGCTTCGCCAATCAGCTATGGGACACAGAGCACCTCTCCCACTCGACTCTCTCTATGTTGGAACGGGAAGAGGAGCTGGGATTGTTGGCCATGTTGGAATGGTCTTGCCTGGCAGTCTCTAAGGATTTTCTCCGCTTGGTGCCGAAAGGATCTGAGATCCAATCTCTTTAAATAGATGCTCCTCCTTGCAGGATTGGGGTGTTATTTGCAAAAAATACCCTGACTGTCCACATTCGCTCGACACATGTAAAACGAGGATATTAAGAGCGCAGAAGCCGAGGGGAGACATCGAATCTACGGACGAATACACTACTCGGAAATCATTAAGGGAGGAACCCGCCTAGCAATACCGAAGACAATCTGTGTGCCGAACACCTTGCTATTGAAGACTAGTTCGGGGGCTACTGAGGGAGTCAGGGACTAAGGGGTCCTCGGGCGTCCGGCCTGTTATCTATGGGACAGACTGATGGGCTATGAAGATGTGAAGACCGAAGACTGTACCCGTGTCCGGATAGGACTCTCCTTGGCGTGGAAGGCAAGTTTGGCGAACAACAATGAAGATTCCATCTTATGTAACCGACTCTATGTAACCCTAGATCCCCCCGGTGTCTACATAAACCGGAGGATGTAGTCCGGAAAGGAGATACTCAATACCTTAGTCATACATGCTAGACTTCTAGGGTTTAGCCATTACAATCTCGTGGTAGATCAACTCTTGTAATACTCATATCTATCAATATAAATCAAGTAGGACGTAGGGTATTACCTCCATCAAGAGGGACCGAACCTAGGTAAAACTTCGTGTCCCCTATCTCCTATTACCATCAACCTTAGACGCACAGTTCGGGATCCCCTACCCGAGAGCTGCCAGTTTTAACACCGACAAGGAGCGCCCGGTGCCTAGGAGTTCATCGCCAAGGTATCTCAGGAGCTTCAGGAAGCAAGAGAAATACGCGGCGACCGCCAGCCACTTGGCGCTGCTCCCACCCTGGCGAGGGTTGTGAGCCGCGCGTCTGCATCGACATCCCAGGGCTCAACCAGGCCGCATCTCAGGAGCGCTTTTGGCCTTCGCGTGCTGGACGCTACGAGGGCCCACTGCACAACTACGTTCGCATGACATTCGGCCCGCCGAGCGTGGCTGCTGCCTTCCAGCGCAACCTATGGAGCACCATGGCAGGTCAGGAGGATAGGCATCACACAGTCTTGACGGAGATGGCGACGGTCCTCAAGGAATCGTCTGGACCCCGAGAGCCTCCCGAGGCTCAGGGCCCCGGTGGCTCGTGTGGAGCAACCCCTTCGCCGTGTACCTTCAGCTGCCTCAACAACCCTTCATCGACAGAATCAGGTGACATTTTCCAAGTTTATTTTGCTTGGAGCACCCTCAGGGCTGCATCATTCCCAGGCCGCATGGGTCCGTCCCTGTGGCATGTATCCTTTCTTGTTTATGTCTTTAGCTTACCTTGCTGGCGGTGCCCCTCGGGCTACATCATACCCAAGCCGCTCGGGCCTGACCCAGTGGCACATATCTCCCCTGCGTTTACTTGAGCCAGTTTGCTTTCCATGCATAATCTATCTACGGTTATCACCTGCTTGATTGTCACCCACCATGGGAGCCGCGCGCCGATCGTCTTTCTTAAGGACCCTTCGCGTGAGAGGGTATAGGCACGACGTCTGTGCTCGGGCCCGTCCCTGCAGCGTCAATAAATCCAACGGCTGAGCTCTGTTTGGCGGCCCGGCCCCGTTCACATCACCTCCCGGGGCCATTGGTGCTTGGCTTTCTCATGCGATAACCTCAGGATATTCGTTCGACGCAGGTTGCCTGACCACCTCGCAGGACCAACACAGCGAACAAGAATCAAGACCAGGCGCAACCCTCGTAGAGGTAGGGCCTCGTGAGTCCTGCGTTGGCTCAGAAGTGCCTAGACACACCTCGTCTAGCCCTGCCGTGCAAGCCACATGTCAGGGCGGGGCTGTACACGCCCCGGGGGCTCTCCGCAGTAGGGAGTCCCCTCCCACGTACCAGTGGAAGCACCATGCTCCAAGCTGGCAGGTGACACTGCCTAGGAGCGGCTATGCCCGTGCAAGTGCGGAAGCGCCAAGGTCCGTCCTGGTGATAAACAACTGAGGGCGGCCTCACAGCCGTATCAACCTCAAGGAGCCTCCGGGCTCGGTGTCTGGCCTCATCGCAATGCCTCCCCTAGGGAGAGCCGCGCGAGGGGGCTGGGCACGGCGGCTGCGCTCGGGTCACGCCTGATACATCTCCGTCGTATCTACTTTTCTGAACACTTTTGCCCTTGTTTTGGACTCTAACTTTCATGATTTGAATGGAACTAACCCAGACTGATGTTGTGTTCAGCAGAATTACCATGGTGTTATTTATGTGTAGAAACAAACGTTGTCGGAATGACCTGGAACTTCACGGAGCAACTTTTTGGAAAATATAAAAAATACCTGCAAAAGATGAAGGCCAGGGGGCCCACCACCTGTCCACGAGGGTGGGGGGCGCGCCTGCCCCCCTAGGGCGTGCCCCCTACCTTGTGGGCCCCCTAGAGCTCCACCGACTCCAACTCCAACTCTATATATTGTGTTTCGAGGATAAAAATATATCAGAGAGCAGAAATCATCGTGTTTTACGATACGGAGCCGCCGCAAAGCCCTAACACCTCTCGGGAGGGCTGATCTGGAGTCCGTTCGGGGCTTCGGAGAGGGGAATCCGTCGCCATCGTCATCATGAACCATCCTCCATCACCAATTTCATGATGCTCACCGCCGTGCGTGAGTAATTCCATCGTAGGCTTGCTAGACGGTGATGGGTTGGATGGGATCTATCATGTAATTGAGTTAGTTTTGTTAGGGTTGATCCCTAGTATCCACTATGTTCTGAGATTGATGTTGCTATGACTTTGCTATGCTTAATTCTTGTCACTAGGGCCCGAGTGCCATGATTTCAGATCTGAACCTATTATGTTTTCATCAATATATGAGAGTTCTTGATCCTATCTTGCAAGTCTATAGTCACCTATTATGTGTTATGATCCGTTAACCCCGAAGTGACAATAATCGGGATACTTACCGGTGATGGCTGTAGTTTGAGGAGTTCATGTATTCACTATGTGTTAATGCTTTGTTTCGATACTCTATTAAAAGGAGGCCTTAATATCCCTTAGTTTCCGTAAGGACCCCGCTGCCACGGGAGGGTGGGATAAAAGATGTCATGCAAGTTCTTTTCCATAAGCACGTATGACTATATTCGGAATACATGCCTACATTATATCAATGAACTGGAGCTAGTTCTGTGTCACCCTAGGTTATGACTGTTACATGATGAACTACATCCGGCATAATTCTCCCTCACCGATCCATTGCCTACGAGCTTTCCCTATATTGTTCTTCTCTTATTTACTTTTTTGTTGCTATTGCTATCATCACTACAAAATACCAAAGCATTGCTTTTACTATTGTTACCTTTTGCTAACGTTATCACTACTATCATATAACTTTGCTACTAAACACTTTGCTGCCGATATTAAGTTTCTAGGTGTGGTTGAATTGACAACTCAGCTGCTGATACTTGAGAATATTCTTTGGCTCCCCTTGTGTCGAATCAATAAATTTGGGTTGAATACTCTACCCTCGAAAGCTGTTGCGATCCCCTATACTTGTGGGTTATCAAGACTATTTTCTGGCGCTGTTGTCGGGGATCATAGCTCTATTCCTTGAGTCACTTGTTATTTATATCTGCTTATCATTATGAAGAACTTGAAATATCCAAGAACCAAGATTTATCCCTCAACTATGAGGGGAGGTAAGGAACTGCCATCTAGCTCCCCACTTGATTCACCTTCTATTTTGAGTAAGCTTGCGACACCTAAACCTGCTTCTCCTATTCGTTATATATGTCGCATGTTATTGATGATGCCACTTCTGCTATACATGATACTTATGATGAAACTACTTCTATACTTGATACTACTCTGCCACTTGGTGAATTTCTTGATGAACAACTTGCTAGGGCTAGAGAGATTGAAAATATTGAATCTGGTAATACTGATGAAATTGATGATGAAGACTTGCCTGTTATTCCTGAGGGTTATGTTTTTGATAAAGAAGCTTCTTTAGATATTTTAGCTTGCAAAGATAGACACGAACTTAAGAGGTTATTAGCTAAATGGAATAAGCAATCTCTAAATTCTAGGATGAAACCTGACCTAGCTTTTGCTACTTCACCTATATGTGTTACCGATAAGGATTATGAATTCTCTGTTGATCCTGATATAAGTACTTTGGTTGAATATGATCCTTTTCATGGTTATGAATCTGAAACTATTGTGGCACATCTTACCAAATTAAATGATATAGCTACCCTGTTTACTAATGATGAGAGAACCCATTACTTTTATATCCTTAAAATATTTCCGTTCTCATTAAAGGGTGAAGCTAAGATATGGTTTAATTCTCTTGATCCTGGTTGTGTGCGTAGTCCCCAGGATATGATTTATTACTTCTCTGCTAAATATTTCCCTGCTCATAAGAAACAAGCTGCTTTAAGGGATACATATAATTTTGTGCAAATTGAAGAAGAGAGTCTCCCACAAGCTTGGGGGAGGCTTCTCCAATTACTTAATGCTTTGCCTGATCATCCTCTTAAGAAAAATGAAATACTTGATATCTTTTATAATGGACTAATCGATGCCTCCAGAGATTACCTAGATAGTTGTGCTGGTTCTGTTTTCAGGGAAAGAACACCGGATGAAGCTGAAATTCTATTGAATAATATGTTGACAAATGAAAATAATTGGACACCTCCTGAGCCAGTTCCTGGGCCTATTCCTAAACCAACTCCGAAGAATAGGGGTATTCTATTTCTCAGTCCTGAAGATATGCAAGAGGCAAAGAAATCTATGAAAGAAAAAGGTATTAAAGCTGAAGATGTTAAGAATTTACCTCCTATAGAAGAAATACATGGTCTTAATTTACCGCCTATTGAAGAAACATATGATCTTGATCCATCACCTATTGAAGAAACTCGTGGTCTTGATAAACCGACACAGGTAGTAAAGGTAAATTCTCTCTATAGATATGATAAAGCTGAAATCCCGTTTACTAAGTTTGCTAGCCCATGCTTAGATGAGTTTGATAAATTTATGGCTAAGCAAGAAGACTTTAATGCTTATTTTGGTAGACAATTGAAATACAATTCAAATATGCTTGAACACTTGGGTGATTATATGGCTAATGTTAAAGGTGAACTTAAACTTATTAGTAAACATGCTTCTATGGTTACCACTCAAGTAGAACAAGTACTTAAAGCTCAAAATGATTTGCTCAATGAATTGAATAGTAAGAATAATGATAATGCTGCTAGAGTTATGACTAGAGGTGGTAAAATGACTCAGGAACCTTTGTATCCTGAAGGCCACCCTAAGAGAATTGAGCAAGATTCTCAAAGAAATAATATAGATGCACCTACTCCTTCTAAAAGGAAGAAGAAGAAAAAGATAGGACTTTGCAAGCTTCTAGTGAACCTATTACTGAAACACCTGAGAATCCAAATGATATTTATATTTTTGATGCTGAAACACAATCTGGTAATGAACCTGAAACTAGTGATAATGTTAATGACAATGTTCATGATGATGCTCAACCTAGTAATGATAATGATATAGAAATTGAACCTGATGTTGATCTTGAATGTTATGATAAGAAAGACTTTGTTGCTAGGAAACATGGTAAAGAAAGAGAACCTTGGGTTCAGAAACCCATGCCTTTTCCTCCCAAACCATCCAAGAAAAAGGATGATGAGGATTTTGAGTGCTTTGCTGAAATGATTAGACCTATCTTTTTGCGTATGCGATTAACTGGTATGCTCAAAATGAATCCTTATGCTAAGTACATGCAATATATTGTTACAAATAAGAGAAAGATACCGGAAGCTGAAATTTCCACCATGCTTGCTAATTATACTTTTAAGGGTGGAATACCAAAGAAACTTGGAGACCCAAGAGTACCCACTATATCATGCTCCATTAAAAGAAACTATGTTAAAACTGCTTTATGTGATCTTGGAGCCGGTGTTAGTGTTATGCCTCTCTCCTTATATCGTAGACTTGATTTGAATAAGTTGACACCTTCTGAAATATCTTTGCAAATGGCTGATAAATCAACTGCTATACCTGTCGGTATTTGTGAGGATGTGCCTGTTGTAGTTGCAAATGTTACTATTTTAATGGACTTTGTTATTCTTGATATTCCCGAGGACGATAGTATGTCTATTATTCTTGGAAGACCATTTTTGAATACTGCAGGGGCTGTTATTGATTGCACTATAGGCAATGTCACTTTTCAGGTTAATGGTAATGAGCATACGGTACGCTTTCCGAGGAAACAACCTCAAGTTCATAGTATCAACTCTATTGGAAAAATTCCATCGATTATATTTGGAAGTTTTGAATTTCCTCTTCCTGCTATCAAGAAGAAATATGATACTCTTATTATTGGGGATGTGCATATCCCCGTTGAGGTAACATAGTGTTATTCGAAATTTCTCCAGTTCCATGTTATTCGGAATGAGTTCGTTAACAAGACTTGATCAACCTTGTTAGTGGATTCCTTTTGATGAGCATGAGATGGATGAAACTAGAAGGCACAACCTTCTGTACCCCACTTTTACTTTCTGTTATTTATATTAAATAAAATAAAAATAGTATTTTTCTGTTTGTTATCTGATTATCCGTGCAATATAAAAATATCCCGACAATAAGAGTTCTCCAAATGCTCTGAAATTTAAATATGATTTTTTCTAGAATATTTGAGAATATTTGGCACTGAGAACACAGCTGGGGGGCCAACCACCTGCCCACGAGGGTGCAGGGCGCGCCCCCTGCCTCATGGGCCCATGGTGACCCTCCTCCACTTATCCTTTCACCCACACACTCCTTCTTCCTCCACCAAACATGAATAACCAGCTCAAACCCGAGTCCAAGCCCGTTTTGCTGCCATTTTAGATCTCCTTGCTCAAAGCACCTCTCACAAACTGCTTGGGGAGATTGTTCCTTGGTATTGCACTCCTCCATTGGTGCAATTAGTTTTTGTTCTAGTGCTTTATTCAATGCAAATTTTTGCTGCTTAGGTGACCCTGTTCTTGAGCTTGCATGTCAAATTTATATGGTCAAAAGTAGTTTTGATGCATGATATAGGCCGTAGGCACTTGTAGGAGTAGTTGCTATCAATATTATTGAGTTTGGTTTACTTTTATTTTGAAGTTACTAAAAATTTCAGAATTTTTCAGAAAATGATGAAGAGACTTTTGAGGGGCTCAATGAGCCGAAGCTCGAAGGAAAAGGCACTGAAGCCTAAGTATAATCTGCCTCGCACCGCGGAGGTTCGGTCGTGTGAATGGCCTTCTGATGATTTCTTGAGAGCAGCCAGGATTTATGAAGATTTTCATGAATTGGCTAAGAATGCAGGCCTCACCGATTTCCTCCACGACCAACGCGATCAGTATCTCTTACTCAGAAATATATTTGTGCAAAACTTTCATTTCCATTCTAGGAGCTCACCACCTACGGTGGAGTTTCATTTATATGTTGAGCATAAGGAGATGTCACTTTATGATTTTTGTCGGGTTTGTTTAGTCCCTTTCGAGGGCAAGAAAGAGGAACCACATCACGAGGATGTGGATGGGTTTATTGATACTATCACTGTAGGGGAAACAAGGAAGGTTTCTGATGCACGAATCACTAGCATACATTTTCCTATTTTACGATATTTTGCATTATTTGCTAGTCGTTGTTTAATTGGTCGCGGAAACTGTGGAAACCTTAGTGTCCCTGATATTATTATTTTGCTCCATGGTTTATACGGTGATAACTTTGTTAGTATGGGCGGCATTATTGCTAAACGGTTAAGTCTGAACCGTACCAAGGCCCCATCTTTGGAGGCATCTATGCTTCACGCCTACCTGCACATTTTAAAATACCTATTAGGCATTATGAGAAGGAAGAAAAGGTGTTGCCTCGTGTTTATTTAGATTATAAAAGTATGGTGCCACATGATTTTATTGTTAAGAATAGGGAAGGAGAGTTTAAATACAAATTGTTCTTTGATAAACAGCATCCTGAGACTATTACCCTACCTGCTCCTTCTTTGTTTGATTTATCTGCAGGCCAGTACCTTGTTCCATTAGAGGCTATTCACGCCTACCGGAACCCTGCACCAGCCATGGAGCCAGAGCCGGAACCACAAGTTGATCCTTCAGGACAGTCTAATTACCAGTGGGATCCGGAGATGATTGCCAGCCAGTGGCAATCAGAGTCTTCTTCTTCTCAGTACGACCCCAACTATTATTATTGATATCCGCCAGGCCAGCCATGGCCATAGACCAACTTAGGCCAAAAGCCTAAGCTTGGGGGAGTACGTATTTCCCACTAACATTACATTTATGTTCACACACTCATTGCTAGATGTCGGTGCTCATACTTTTTCATTGTATCATCCATGCTAGTTTACTTTCCTTTTTTATGCTTTGTTCTTGTGTGTTTAATAAAACCTTAAGAAAAACCAAAAAAATTTAGTTGTAGCTTTTAATTAGTTTACTTCCCATGCTTGTAGTAGTAATTAAAAAGAAAACCCAAAAAGATTTCCTGTTCTTCTTTTGCTTGTTGGGAGCTTTCCCGTGTAAATAGTTTTATTTCTTTTATTTTCTTTGGGGGTCGATAGGAGAAGACCATGATTAAATTGTTGAAGTGTCTCTTATATGCATTATTGTTGATCTGACAAAAGAGCCGATATTGCCTTGTCTTCTCCTGTTTATTGAATGCTTGTAGATTCTAGCTTAGTCCAATGCACATGCACTCTTATTATTATTCACATCGTTCGGTCGTGCAAGTGAAAGGCAATTATGACGATATATGATGGACTGACTGAGATGAGAAAAGCTGGTATGAACTCAACCTCTTTTGTTTTTGTAAATATGATTAGTTCATCGTTCCTGATTCGGCCTATTATGAATAAACATGTTTGCAATAACAACTAGAGATCATAATTCTTGTGCCATGCTTGATTAGCTATAAGTTATAATGGTTTACCTTGCGTGCCAACATGCTATTAAAATAGTTGTGATGTGGTATGATAGGGTGGTATCCTCCTCCGAATGATTTAAGTGACTTGACTTGGCGCATGTTCACGCATGTAGTTGAAACAAAATCAACATAGCCTTCACGATATTTATGTTCATGGTGGATTATATCCTACTCATGCTTGCATTCGGTGTTGATTAATTTTGATGCATGTTCATGACTGTTGTCGCTCTCTAGCTGGTCGCTTGCCAGTCTTTTGCTAGCCTTCACCCGTACTAAGCGGGAATACTGCTTGTGCATCCAATCCCTTTAAACCCCAAAGTTATTCCACATGAGTCCACTATACCTACCTATATACGGTATCTACCTGCCGTTCCAAGTAAATTTGTATGTGTCAAATTATAAACCTTCAAATAAATGTCCTGTTTTGTATGCTCGAATAGCTCATGTATCAACTAGGGCTGTCTGTATCTTTCATGTTAGGCGGGTTATTCTCAAGAGGAGTGGACTCCGCTCCTCACTCACGAGAAAATGTCTGGTCACCGGGATGCCCATTCCCATGCTTTATGCAAACTAAATCACAATAATTGCAAACAAAACTCCCCCTGGGACTCTTGTTAGTTGGAGGAACTCGTTGTTTCGAGCAAGCCATGGATTGATGCTTGTTGGTGGAAGGGGAGTATAAACTTTACCATTCTGTTTGGGAACCGCCTATAATGTGTGTAGTATGGAAGATATCGCCATCTCTTGGTTGTTATGTTGACAATGAAAGTATATGATGTCTACTACACAACCTTCTTCTTGTAGATGTTGTTGGGCCTCCAAGTGCAGAGGTTTGTAGGACAGTAGCAAATTTCCCTCAAGTGGATGACCTAAGGTTTATTAATATGTAGGAGGCGTAGGATGAAGATGGTCTCTCTCAAGCAACCCTCCAACCAAATAACAAAGAGTCTCTTGTATCCCCAACACACCCAATACAATGGTAAATTGTATAGGTGCACTAGTTCGGCGAAGAGATGGTGAAACAAGTGGTATATTGATAGTAGATAAAGGTATTTGTAATCTGAAATAATAAAAACAGCAAGGTAACTAATGATAAAAGTGAGCGTAAATGGTATTGCAATGCTAGGAAACAAGGCCTAGGGTTCATACTTTCGCTAGTGTAAGTTCCCTCAACAATACTAACATAATTGGATCATAAAACTTTCCCTCAACATGCAACAAAGAGTCACTCCAAAGTCACTAATAGCGGAGAACGAATGAAGAGATTATGGTAGGGTACGAAACCACCTCAAAGTTATTCTTTCCAATCAATCCGTTGGGCTATTCCTATAAGTGTCACAAACAGCCCTAGAGTTCGTACTAGAATAACACCTTAAGACACAAATCAACCAAAACCCTAATGTCACCTAGATACTCCAATGTCACCTCAAGTATCCGTGGGCATGATTATACGATATGCATCACACAATCTCAGATTCATCTATTCAACCAACACAAAGGACCTCAAAGAGTGCCCCAAAGTTTCTACCGGAGAATCACGACGAAAACATGTGCCAACCCCTATGCATTGGTTCCCAATGTCACGAAACCCGCAAGTTGATCACCAGAACATACATCAAGTGGATCAATAGAATACCCCATTGTCACCACGGGTATCCCACGCAAGACATACATCAAGTGTTCTCAAATCTTTAAAGACTCAATCCGATAAGATAACTCCGAAGGGGAAACTCAATTAATTACAAGAGAGAAGAGGGGGAGGAGAAACATAGGATCCAACTATAATAGCAAAGCTCGCGATACATCAAGATCGTGCCGAATCAAGAACACGAGAGAGAGAGAGAGATCAAACACATGGCTACTGGTACATACCCTCAGACCCGAGGGAGAACTACTCCCTCCTCGTCATGGAGAGCACCGGGATGATGAAGATGGCCACCAAAGAAGGATTGTCCCCTCTGGCAGGGTGCCAGAACGGGTCTAGATTGGTTTTTGGTGGCTACGGAGGCTTCTGGCAGCGGAACTCCTGATCTATTCTCTGTTCTGGAAGTTTTAGGTTACGTAGGTATATATGGGTGCAGGAGGTATGTCGGTGGACCGAAGGGGGGACCACGAGGTAGGGGGCGCGCCCCAGGGGGGTGGGCACGCCCCCTACCCTCGTGAGCTCCTCCTTCATCTTCTGACGTAGGGTCCAAGTCTATCCGGTAGGTTTGCTTCCAAAAATAACTTCTCCAGTTGATTTCGTTCCGTTTCGACTCCGTTTGATATTCCTTTTCTTCGAAACACAGAAATAGGCAAAAAACAGCAAATCTGGGCTGGGCCTCCGGTTAATAGGTTAGTCCCGAAAGTTATATAAAAGTGGATAATAAAGCCCAATATTGCCCAAAACAGTAGATAATATAGCATGGAGCAATCAAAAATTATAGATACGTTGGAGACGTTTCAAGCATCCCCAAGCTTAATTCCTGCTCGTCCTCGAGTAGGTAAATGATAAAAAAGATAATTTTTGATGTGGAATGCTAGTTGGCATAATTTCAATGTAATTCTTCTTACTTGTGATATGAATATTCAGATCCGAAAGATTCAAGACAAAAGTTCATATTGACACAAAAATAATAATACTTCAAGCATACTAACTAAGCAATTATGTCTTCTCAAAATAACATGGCCAAAGAAAGTTCATCCCTACAAAATCATATAGTTTATTCATGCTCCATTTTCGTCACACAAGAATGCTCTCATCATGCACAACCCCGATGAAAAGCCAAGCAATTGTTTCATACTTTAGTAATTTCAAACTCATAAACTTTCACGCAATACATGAGTGCGAGCCATGGATATAGCACTATGGGTGGAATAGAATAATGAGGGGGTTATGTGGAGAAGACAAAAAAGGAAGAAAGTCTCACATCAACGAGGCTAATCAATGGGCTATGGAGATGCCCACCGATTGATGTTAATGCAAGGAGTAGGGATTGCCATGCAACGGATGCACTAGATCTATAAATGTATGAAAGCTCAACAAAAGAAACTAGTGGGTGTGCATCCAACTTGCTTGCTCACGAAGACCTAGGGCATTTGAGGAAGCCCATCATTGGAATATACAAGCCAAGTTCTATAATAAAAAATTCCCACTAGTATATGAAAGTGACAAAACAAGAGACTCTCTATCATAAAGATCATGGTGCTACTTTGAAGCACAAGTGTGGAAAAAGGATAGTAGCATTGTCCCCCCTTTTTTATTTGGCCTTCATTTTTTTTCTTTTTTTTCTTTGGCTTTTTTTATTTGGCTTTTTTTATTTGGCCTTTATTTTTTCTGGCCTTTCTCTCTTTTTTTATTTGGGACAATACTCTATGAATGATGATCATCACACTTCTATTATTTACAACTCAATGATTACAACTCGATACTAGAACAAAGTATGACTCTATATGAATGCCTCCGGCGGTGTACCGGGATATGCAATGATTCATGAGTGACATGTATGAAAGAATTATGAACGGTGGCTTTTCCACAAATACGATGTCAACTACATGATCATGCAAAGCAATATGACAATGATGATGCGTGTCATAATAAACGGAACGGTGGAAAGTTGCATGGCAATATTTCTCGGAATGGCTATGGAAATGCCATAATAGGTAGGTATGGTGGCTGTTTTAAGGAAGATATAAGGAGGTTTATGTGTGACAAAGCGTATCATATCACGGGGTTTGGATGCACCGGGAAGTTTGCACCAACTCTCAATGTGAGAAAGGGCAATGCACGGTACCGAAGAGGCTAGCAAGGATGGAAGGGTGAGAGTGCGTATAATCCATGGACTCAACATTAGTCCTAAAGAACTCACATACTTATTGCAAAAATCTACAAGTCATCAAAAACCTCGGTACTACGCGCATGCTCCTAGGGGGATAGATTGGTAGGAAAAGACCGCCACTCATAAGGAGGACAATCAAATAACACCTCATGTTTCAAATTTGTTACACAACGTTTACCATACGTGCATGCTATGGGATTTTCAAACTTCAACACAAGCATTTCTCAATTTCACAACTACTCAACTAGCACGACTTTGATATTATTACCTCCATATCTCAAAACAATTATCAAGTATCAAACTTCTCTTAGTATTCAACACACTCATAAGAGAATTTTATTATTCTTGAATACCTAACATATTAGGATTTTAAGAAAATTTCCATGCTATTTCAGACTCTCAAAATAATCTAAGTGAATCATGAGAGTTCATCTATTTCTTCAAAATAAAATTACCACCGTGCTCTAAAAGGTATAAGTGAAGCACTAGAGCAAATGACAAACTACTCCGAAAGATATAAGTGAAGATCAATCAGTAGTTGAATAATTATGCAACTATGTGAAGACTCTCTAACATTTAATAATTTCAGATCTTTGTATTTTATTCAAACAGCAAGCAAATCCTAACAAAATAAATTGACGCTCCAAGCAAAAAACATATCATGTGGTGAATAAAAATATAGCTCCAAGTAAAGTTACCGATGAACGAAGACGAAAGAGGGCATGCCTTCCGGGGCATCCCCAAGATTAGGCTCTTGGTTGTCCTTGAATATTACCTTGGGGTGCCTTTGGCATCCCCAAGCTTAGGATCTTGCCACTCCTTATTCCATAGTCCATCGAATCCTTACCCAAAACTTGAAAACTTCACAACACAAAACTTAAAGTAGAAAACTCGTAAGCTCCGTTAGTATAAGAAAATAAATCACCACTTCAAGGTACTGTAATGAACTCATTCTTTATTTATATTGGTGTTAAACCTACTGTATTCCAACTTCTCTATGGTTTATAAACTATTTTACTAGCCATAGATTCATCAAAATAAGTAAACAACACATGAAAAACAGAATCTATCAAAAACAGAACAGTCTGTAGTAATCTGGATCAAACGTATACTCCCGGAACTTATAAAATTCTGAAATAAATTTCTGGACCTGAGGAATGTATATATTAATCATCTGCAAAAATTATTAACTAAATAGCACTCCCCAAATAAAAATGGCAGCAATTCTCGTGAGCGCTAAAGTTTCTGTTTTTTTACAGCATGATCAACAAGACTTTCCCCGAGTCTTCCCAAAGGTTCTACTTGGCACAAACACTAATTAAAACAATAAAACCACATCTAAACAGAGGCTAGATGAATTATTTGTTACTAAACAGGAACAAAAAGCATGGAATAAAAATAAAATTGGGTTTCCTCCCAACAAGTGCTATCATTTAATGCCCCTAGCTAGGCATGATGATTTCAATGATGCTCATATAGAAGATAAGAATTGTAATAAAAAAGGGAGCATCATGAAGAATATGACTATCACATTTAAGTCTAACCTACTTCCTATGCATAGGGATTTTGTGATAAAACAACTTATGGGAACAATAATCAACTAGCATAGGAAGGTAAAACAAGCATAACTTCAAGATTTTAAGCACATAGAGAGGAAACTTGATATTATTGCAATTCCTACAAGCATATATTCCTTCCTCATAATAATTTTCAGTAGCATCATGAATGAATTCAACAATATAACCAGCACCTAAAACATTCTTTTCATGATCTACAAGCATAGAATTTTTATTACTCTCCACATAAGCAAATTTCTTCTCATGAATAGTAGTGGGAGCAAACTCAACAAAATAACTATCATGTGATTGAAAATTAAGAATAAGATGACAAATTTCATTGTTATAGTTGTTCTTTAAAGCATACGTGTCATCACAATAATCATCATATATAGGAGGCATGCTTTCATCATAATAAATTTGCTCATCAAAACTTGGGGGACAAAAATATCATCTTCATCAAACATAGCTTCCCCAAGCTTGTGGCTTTGCATATCATTAGCATCATGGATATTCAAGGAATTTATACTAACAACATTGCAATCATGCTCATCATTCAAATATTTAGTGCCAGACATTCTAATGCATTCTTCTTCTAGCACTTGAGCACAATTATCCTTTCCATCATACTCATGAAAGATATTAAAAGGTGAAGCATATGAGACAAACTCAATTCCATTTTTTATAGTTTTCTTTTATAAACTAAACTAGTGATAAAACAAGAAACTAAAAGACTCGATTGCAAGATCTAAAGATATACCTTCAAGCACTCACCTCCCCAGCAACGGCGCCAGAAAAGAGTTTGATGTCTACTACACAACCTTCTTCTTGTAGACGTTGTTGGGCCTCCAAGTGCAGAGGTTTGTAGGACACTAGCAAATTTCCCTCAAGTGGATGACCTAAGGTTTATCAATCCGTAGGAGGCGTAGGATGAAGATGGTCTCTCTCAAGCAACCCTGCAACCAAATAACAAAGAGTCTCTTGTGTCCCCAACACACCCAATACAATGGTAAATTGTATAGGTGCACTAGTTCGGAGAAGAGATGGTGAAACAAGTGGTATATGGATAGTAGATAAAGGTATTTGTAATCTGAAATAATAAAAACAGCAAGGTAACTAATGATAAAAGTGAGCGTAAATGGTATTGCAATGCTAGGAAACAAGGCCTAGGGTTCATACTTTCGCTAGTGTAAGTTCCCTCAACAATACTAACATAATTGGATCATAAAACTATCCCTCAACATGCAACAAAGAGTCACTCCAAAGTCACTAATAGCGGAGAATGAACGAAGAGATTATGGTAGGGTACGAAACCACCTCAAAGTTATTCTTTCCAATCAATCTGTTGGGCTATTCCTATAAGTGTCACAAACAGCCCTGGAGTTCGTACTAGAATAACACCTTAGGACACAAATCAACCAAAACCCTAATGTCACCTAGATACTCCAATGTCACCTCAAGTATCTGTGGGCATGATTATACGATATGCATCACACAATCTCAGATTCATCTATTCAACCAACACAAAGGACCTCAAAGAGTGCCCCAAAGTTTCTACCAGAGAATCACGACGAAAACGTGTGCCAACCCCTATGCATTGGTTCCCAATGTCACGAAACCCGCAAGTTGATCACCAAAACATACATCTAGTGGATCAATAGAATACCACATTGTCACCACGGGTATCCCACGCAAGACATACATCAAGTGTTCTCAAATCTTTAAAGACTCAATCCAATAAGATAACTCCGAAGGGGAAACTCAATTCATTATAAGAGAGAAGAGGGGGAGGAGAAACATAGGATCCAACTATAATAGCAAAGCTCGCGATACATCAAGATCGTGCCGAATCAAGAACACGAGAGAGAGAGATCAAACACATAGCTACTGGTACGTACCCTCAGCCCCGAGGGAGAACTACTCCCTCCTCGTCATGGAGAGCACCAGGATGATGAAGTTGGCCACCGGAGAAGGATCGCCCCCTCCGACAGGATGCCGAAACGGGTCTAGATTGGTTTTCGGTGGCTACAGAGGCTTCTGGCGGCGGAAATCCCGATCTATTCTCTGTTCTGGAAGTTTTAGGTTGCCTAGGTATATATGGGTGCAGGAGGTACGTCGGTGGACCGAAGGGGGGGCCACAAGGCAGGGGGCACGCCCCAGGGGGGTGGGCGCGCCCCCTACCCTCGTGAGCTCCTCCTTCATCTTCTGACGTAGGGTCCAAGTCTATCCGGTAGGTTTCCTTCCAAAAATAACTTCTCCAGTTGATTTCGTTCCGTTTCGACTCCGTTTGATATTCCTTTTCTTCGAAACACTGAAATTGGCAAAAAACAGCAAATCTGGGCTGGGCCTCCGGTTAATTGTTTAGTCCCGAAAGTAATATAAAAGTGGATAATAAAGCCCAATATTGCCCAAAACAGTAGATAATATAGCCTGGAGCAATAAAAAATTATAGATACGTTGGAGACGTATCAGTATATCGATCAAAATATTATTCACCTCTATTTCAAAACCAAGATCTAGCACCTCTACAAATCCCTGCTTCCCTCTACGAAGGGCCTACCTATTTACTTTCTTGTTGAGTCATCATCCTCTTAGTAAAAAGCACCAGTTGGAGAGCACCGCTGTCATTTGCATTCATTATTGTTAGTTTACATTGAGTATGACTTGACTGGATCTCTTTTACGATGAATTACAATGTCTAGTCAGTCCTTGGTCTTTAAAGGTGCTCTGCATTTATGTTTTGCGGTCTCAGAAAGGGCTAGCGAGATACCATCTTGTTATATCATATTATGATTGTTTTGAGAAAGTGTTGTCATCCGAGATTTCTTATTATTGCTCGCTTGTTGATTATACTATTGATATGAGTAAACTTGAGACCTAAGAGTTATTGCGAATGTGGTTAGTTATAATCTTTGCTGAAAACTTGAATGCTGGCTTTACATATTTACAACAACAAGAGCAAACAGAGTTTGTAAAAGTTTTTCTTTATCACTTTCAGTTTGTTAACTGAATTGCTTGAGGACAAACAAAGGTTTAAGCTTGGGGGAGTTGATACGTCTCCATCGTATCTACTTTTCCAAACACTTTTGCCCTTGTTTTGGACTCTAACTTGCATGATTTGAATGGAACTAACCCGGACTGATGTTGTTTTCAGCAGAATTACCATGGTGTTATTTATGTGCAGAAACAAACGTCCTCGGAATGACCTGGAACTTCACGGAGCAAATTTTTGGAAAATATAAAAAATACCTGAAAAAGATGAAGGCCAGGGGACCCACCACCTGTCCACGAGGGTGGGGGGCGCGCCCCCTACCTTGTGGGCCCCCTGGAGCTCCTCCGACTCCAACTCCAACTCTATATATTGTGTTTCGGGGAGAAAAAAATTAGAGAGAAGAAATCATCGCGTTTTATGATACGGAGCTGCCGCCAAGCCCTAAAACCTCTCGGGAGGGCTGATCTGGAGTTCGTTCGGGGCTCTGGAGAGGGGAATCCGTCGCCATCGTCATCATCAACCATCCTCCATCACAAATTTCATGATGCTCACCGCCGTGCGTGAGTAATTCCATCGTAGGCTTGCTAGACGGTGATGGGTTGGATGGGAGCTGTCATGTAATCGAGTTAGTTTTGTTAGGGTTTGATCCCTAGTATCCACTATGTTCTGAGATTGATGTTGCTATGACTTTGCTATGCTTAATGCTTGTCACTAGGGCCCGAGTGCCATGATTTCAGATCTGAACCTATTATGTTTTCATCAATGTATGAGAGTTCTTGATCCTATCTTAAATGTCCATAGTCACCTATTATGTGTTATGATCCATTAACCCCGAAGTGACAATAATCGGGATACTTACCGGTGATGACCGTAGTTTGAGGAGTTCATGTATTCACTATGTGTTAATGCTTTGTTTCGGTACTCTATTAAAAGGAGGCCTTAATATCCCTTAGTTTCCGTAAGGACCCCGCTGCCACGGGAGGGTAGGACAAAAGATGTCATGCAAGTTCTTTTCCATAAGCACGTATGACTATATTCGGAATACATGCCTACATTATATCAATGAACTCGAGCTAGTTCTGTGTCACCCTAGGTTATGACTGTTACATGATGAACCGCATCCGGCATAATTCTCCATCACCGATCCATTTCCTACGAGCTTTCCACATATTATTCTTCACTTATTTATTTTCCTATTGCTATTTCTCTCATCACTACAAAATACCAAAAACATCACTTTTACTATTGTTACCTTTTGCTAACATTACCACTACTATCATATTACTTTGCTACTAAACACTTTGCTGCAGATATTAAGTTTCCAGGTGTGGTTGAATTGACAACTCAGCTCCTAATACTTGAGAGTATTCTTTGGCTCCCCTTGTGTCGAATCAATAAATTTGGGTTGAATACTTTACCCTCGAAAACTGTTGCGATCCCCTATACTTGTGGGTTATCAACGCCCAAGTGTACGCCACCCCGCCAGGTCCCACGGACCTGGTCGTCGCACGCCCTCCCAAGCGGATCTAAGGTATGAAGGCCGTTTGAATGTCAAGGGGGACTCCTAAGCATCGTGACTCAGGAGCCTAACTGACCACGTAGCCGCTCACTCCTTAGCCCGTCCTGGTGATCCGGTCGGACCAATGGCGGCTGAGGTATGCGCGGGGTCGGGCCCTGCCGACGTAGAACACCAGACCTATCATTGCCTCTCCTTTCCACAAGCTGTTTGCACGTCAAGGAGGACTCCCGAGCATCGCGACTCAGGAGCCTAACTAACCACGTAGCCCCTCACTCCTTGGTCTGTCCTGGTGATTCGATCGGCCCAACGGCGGTTGAGGTATGCGCGGGGTCGGGCTCTGCCGACATAGAACGTAATGCAAATGGGAAGGAAATCACAAAATCTCAAAGAAAATATTACAAGAAATATTGTTCTCCGAATATCAAACACAAGTTTAAACGCCTCCACGAGGCATGCTATATGCTGCAGGAATTTCAACAGGAAAGGAGTCGCGAGCAATTCATCTCTGGATACCACCGGCACCCGCAAGAGGCGCCCCTCCTAGGTGGCGTCGCCTTCACCTGCACCACCGGTCGAAGGCGTGGGGGCGAAGGCATCGAACTTCTTCAGCAGGGCTTCCACCTGACCTTTCACGGCTGCGGCGGCGGATGTGCAGTGTTCATTAGCCACAGGCTCCAGTAGCTCATCAAGGCTGGCGGCAGGATCGCCAAGGTGGAGGTGGCTGAAGACGCGCGTCAGCGCGGCTAAAGAAAGGACGCGAGCCTCTTCCTCTGCCATGGGGCCGATGCCGCGCACGACTTCCTCAAGCGCCTCGACCAAGTAGGGAAGCAACTGGGCGGGGCCGTCCTCATTGGTGGCCAACGGCTTCTCCAAGCACTTCTCATAGAGTGACTTCATAGCCTCGCGAGACCTCTTCCCGAGAAGCGCGAAGGCCACGCGGTCCTCGGCTAGAACCTTCATCTTGGCGTCAAGTTCGGCTTTCCCCACCTGCACCTTTTGCTCTAGCTCCTCTAGCCAGCCGCGCTCAGCGGCTTGCGCCCGCGCCAGCTGCTCCAGCTCGGCGTCGCGACCCTTGATGGCATCCTCCCAGGCCTTCATCCTCTCTTCCTCCACCTTACAGCTACGAGCATCTTCTGTGCGCTCTTCACGCGGAATCTTCAGCTCGGCCTCCAGCACCCAGTAGCGACCTTGGGTGGCCTCGGCGTCCTTCAGCACCGCCTCACGAGCAACTACTGCCTGAGCTACGGCTCGCTTCTCCCCTCGGAGGTGGTCGCGGCCTGGCTCAGCACCGCCCGAACGGACACGTCAAAATGAAGGCAGCCAGAGACCAGCTCCAAGCGCCCAGCCGCCAGGAGGGGTTCAGCGCTCTGAAGATCTTCTTGCAGCCGGGCCATCTCAGAAAGGGCCTGCTCCAAGATGTGAGGAGAAATGGAGGAACCTGGGGTCAGCAACACGGCAGAAGGAGGAGGAAGAGGCATCGTCGTCACCATGGCCTGGGAGGGAGGAAGCTCCTGAGCCTCTTGGACCTCAGCACCTGAGCCGGACTTTGGCACCTCCTGAGTCAGCGGGGCCTCAGGGGCTGACTTCACCCGAGGATGCTCCACCCAGCCTCGCGAGGATGATCGGGCTGGAGAAGCAGGAGCACCGTCCCCACCTTTGCTCATGGAGAAGGGCGTAGCCACAGGAAGCGACCTGGGCTCAAGCAGCACCACCTCGCTCTCCCTTCTCCTCTTCGCCGCAGGCGTCGGCCTGGTTACACAACAAGGAAGAAGACTTAGAAACAAGCATCAGTAGCGAGAACAAGGCAGGACAAGAAAACTTACTGATCCACCATGGCGTAGTCGCTCCGCTTCGGGAGCCTAAAGCGGGAGAGCTTCGCAACCCATGGCCCGGGCGCGCCAGCTCCGGAAGCAGAATCAGGAGCAGCAGCTGAGCTGGAAGCAGCTCCGGGCGGCGCCAGAACAGAAGCATCATCTCGGGAGATCAGCGGTGATCGGTCCCTCGTCGAGATTACGGGAGGCTCTCCGTTCTCCTGGCGAGCATCATCCTCATCGTTGTCAGGAAGGGTGCGGAGGATGTCAGCTTTGCTCAAGGGGGAGGTCTCACCCATCCCTTCAGGGGTCACCTCCGAGTCTTCTTCCTCCTCCACCTACTCTTCCTTCCCGCGAGACTCACCAAAAGATAGCTCCACCGGTGTCAGCGCCGCAGGGGCCTAGGCGGGCGCCGGTGGCACCATCTTGCTCCCATCAATGGTCGGCCTGGCGGCCACGACCTGCGCCCCGTCCTTGCGGCAGAACAAGGGAGTGAAGACATTCGGCGGGTACTCCTGGTCGTCGCTGACTAGGAGGTGGAGAGCCACAGCCAGCTCATCATCAGAATAGGCTTTCGGGCTCAGGAGAACCTTGTCCTCTTCATTCCCAAGCTCCCACAAGGGGCGCGTACGCGCCTGAATCGGGGCTACGCGCTGCATCAGGAATTCCCTTAGGAGCATGGCCCCGGTCACCTTTGCTGCCTTCGTGTTGCCCGGCTTCAGGTCGGTGTTCATCTGCTCCAGCACCAACGTCGCCCGCTCATCAGTGAGCTTCACACGAGACCACCCCTTGTCGGACTGGGCATCTCCGTCGGTAGCATCAAGCGTGGGTGGACACACTTGGCGTCCATCATGGCCCACTTGCTCCTGAAGCCGTCGACCTTCTTCCCCTTCTTCGAGATTTAGTTGGCCTTGCCGGTAGCAATGAAATTGGCACACCCGGAGGTATGACCCTCGTTGATGCGGAGGAAGAAGAAGTGACGCACCAGAGCCATAGACGACATCACGCCGAGGTACGCCTTGCAGTAGTAGGCGAAGATCGATAAGAGGAGGATAGAGTTGGGATGAAGGTGCAGTGCCTGCAGTCCGTAGTGGCCAAGGACCTCATAGAAGAAGTCAGAGAAGGGGGGAACCAGCTGTCGGTGTCAAAACTGGCGGATCTCGGGTAGGGGGTCCCGAACTATGCGTCTAAGGTCGATGGTAGCAGGAGACAGGGGACATGATGTTTACCCAGGTTCGGGCCCTCTCTACGGAGGTAATACCCTACGTCCTGCTTGATTGATCTTGATGAATATGAGTATTACAAGAGTTGATCTACCACTAGATCGTAATGACTAAACCCTAAAAGTCTAGTCTGGCTATGATTATGAGGATTCGGTCTATCTACGGACCTAGCCCTTCGGTTTATATAGACACGGGAGGGATCTAGGGTTACACAAGCTTGGTTACAGCAAAAGGAATCTACATAGTTGGCCGCCAAGCTTGCTTTCCACGCTAAGGAATGTCCCATCCGGACACGGGTGCAGTCTACGGTCTTCATATCTTCACAGCCCATCAGTCCTGGCCATGGCTAACAGGCCAGACACCCGAGGACCCCTTAGTCCAGGACTCCCTCACCAGCCCGGCGACGATGCTGCTCGTGAAGAAGGGGAAGAAGGTGCTTCCCTCAGGCTCCGGCATGTCGGAGCCGGCCCGGAGCCCAATCTTTCCCTTTTCGTTGCTTTCCCCCGCCGTCAGCAAGCGCATGGCAGCGAGGTTCTTCTCTGAGACGTTGGGCGCATCGAGAGCTGGCTCGTACCAAGCCGGCGACGAGGTGGGCTTGACCCTCCGGGGCGCCATTGGTCACTGATGCGGAAAAGGATGGGAGTAGATCTTGAGATTTTGGAAGCAAGGAGCAAGAAAGGGGATCTGGAGCAAGACGAAAGGAAGCAGTGAAGGCAATCGCTGTCTACGCCAGCCTTTTGACAGTCGGGCAGTTGCCGAGGCAATGTGGGAAGCAGAGACGCCCACGTCCAATCAACCGCCATGCGTCGACCAAGGCAACAGGCTATTGGGGCCCACGGTGTGGCTCTACAAGCGGGCCCGTACATCCCATCTTCACCAACAAGCATTCAAGACCCTCGCGAGGGGCCAAGCCTCGCGAGGCAGCCGACACAAGACCTCCTCAGGAGGGGCCTCACCAGGCTGGCTCGCGAGGGGTGGAGAGATCAAGGCAAGGCAAATCTCACGAGGTTCCAATGACGTGAGCCATGACGATCGAGACCAGGCGGGTTCCAGCGCGCACAATGTCCTTGTTTCCTCTTTGGTGTTAAGGAGGCAAGCGCAAACGAAGAGTATCGAGGCGTCAAGCAAAGGTTTCCATATCGGTGCAACGAGACCAAGACCAGCAGGACGACAAGACGGAGGTCACCATGGAGCCCAAGGTGGCATCATCACCAGAGCCTTTGGCAGGCGAAGATTGCTTTTGTCTGGATAACTTGTACTAGCTGTCCCCTTTCAAATTGGCCATTGTTGGCTCCCTTCCCGCTCAATATTTGGGAAGAGGACCAGGGCATCTATAAATAGGACTAGCCACCACCATAGCTAAGGGATCAACCTCATCTGGGATCGGAGCCATTCCATCCTTAGCCTCACACCCACCAAGCACAAGAACACCCCACCTCAGGAGGCTATTCTTCCCCTTGTACTATTCATCATCAGCCCAAGAGGCAATCCACCACACCATACTGGAGTAGGGTATTACACCACAACGGTGGCCCGAACCAATATAAACCTTGTGTCCCTTGTGTTGCGAGTTCGTCGAGTTAGCCTTAGATATCGTGGCGAGGTTGAGGGCGTGAGTTGGTAGGGGGAGATCTTCGCGCGCACCCCAGTGTTCGAAACTTAAGGGTTTTGCCGGAACCCGAGATCTGACATGCGCGCCTCTACATGGACCAGTATGTTCGTACACGTTCGCGACCAGAATGAGAACACTACGTACGCTTCGACCAGGTGGGTCCCTACTGTCAGGCACTTCCTTGCATGCAAAGATCTAGCTGGTGGGTCAAAGCAGTCAGGGGGAGTATCGTTTTTTTCCCCGGACGCACTTCCTTGCATGCGAAGATGTAGCTGGTGGGTCCCAGCAGTCAGGGGGAAACATTTTTTTCGCGAAATATGGTGGCCCGCCGGTGGGTCCCTGCTGTCAGGTGCAGGAATAATTATTTTGCGCGTAATAAGGAGGCACTTCCTTGTGGCTGCCATGGACCTAGCTGTTAACCTCTCCACGTACAGTACTCTTCCGATGGAAGTCGGTCGTTGACCACATTGACCACGCCGCGCCGAGAGCACCACGGCGGTGGACGAGGGCGAGGCCTAGGAAGGGGACGACGCGGAGCCGGGGAAGATGCGGAAGTGAATACCCACGCGGAGAGCTGTATGAGGGTTCACTGGTTCGGCTGAGGTGTGAGGCTGCCGTCGCCGTAGAATAACAGGGGTGTGGGTGAGTGGAGGGATGGCCTGGCCAGCGGTGGGAGTAGTAGGGGGCGGTGAACCCTCCGCGGCAGCACAGCCGGCCATGGGAGGCAGGAGCAGGCGGCACGACCGGCGCTGCTTTGGGCAGCTGGAGCAAGAAGACCAAAGGTTAAAGAAGCACGACGGCTGTTGGATGGACATCGTACGGTCACTGTAGCTAGAATCGTTTATATTGACTAAGTTGACAAAGCCCTTGGTACGCGTCAACTTAGTAGGCCCACAGGTTAGCTTCCGAAACGGTGCGCCCTAGATTTCTGGGGGAGGAATCATTTTTTGGGCAGGTGAAGCTAGAATATCCGAGATAGAAGAAGAAGCACGACATCTGTTGGATGGATATCCAATGGCCATTGCTGCTAGAACCATGTGTTGACTATAAGTTGACAAAGCCTTGCATACGCGTTAACTCTTTTTTTGAGGGGATGCGTCTACTTAGTAAGGCCACAAGTGTGTGGCAGAGAACATATAGCCCATTTGAGATTTGTAAGAATGTGCAGCCAATTTTTGAATTCTAATGGAATTTACTACAACCCATTTACAGTTTGTTAAAAGTACAACCCATTTCAACCAACCGTTGAAAACAAAATTCAATAAAATTTCCCACATTTTGATGGGATCCGAAATATTTTTATCCTAAAATTTATAGTCAGATTAAATACAATTTCAATATATATTTGTATTACGTAAAAATCCAACGAAACATTGCGCTCGCAACAATTAATGAAATTAAAATTTTCAATATCCAAAAATAATATTTCATAAAGTAATTACGTGTTTGGTGCATTTTTTATAGTTACCGCCTAGTTTTTATAATTACATCCCATTTATTATTTCTTAAAGCCCATTTTCTTGTTAAGCCTGATGCATCCCTCCTAGGAAAGATTTGCAGCCTAGCGGGGCAGAGAATAACAACTAGACCTTGCCTGGGTATTCCTAAAAAAGTATAGCTGGGCTAGCCATTTTCAGCTTGAAAAAATTAATATCTGGGCTGGATATCTGGCCTGGGCTAGACGGGCCACAGCCCGCCCAGTTAATACCTGCAGCGATGTTTTAGTTGTTGTTCAGAGGAGAAAAATTAATATCTGGGCTAAACATCGCTCAACAAAAACTCTACAGTGCTCATACCTCAAAAACACAAATACTGCTTGAGCTGCTTGGTCCCAGCAGTCGGCCGCTTCTTGTGCAATTCTCTCGTTTATTGACTACATAGGTTGACAATGGTGTGGGACCGTGATGTCAGGAAACCAGGAGGAAGCAAAAAAATTATAGTTTTACATACTAATAAGGAGGCACTTACGTACGTGCGGCTATGGCCCTGATGGGTCCCCACTGTCACCCTCTCCAAGTAAAGTCATCTCCTCATCCTCATGTCCGTTGACCATGTTGACAACGCGAGACGGCGGCGCCACGGCGAGCACAACAACTCGAAGGACGATGGAGAGGGCGTCACGGGCCCTATGGATGGTCTCATACAGTGCCCACTGCTCATTCGGGATGCCAGGATCATAGGGCCACATGTCCGCGACGGCATTGTCGTTCGCTTGTTCACCGGTGCTCGTTGAGGAGACGGATTCTGCAGCACAGGTCCTCCTGCACTGGTAGCTCTTCCACCATTAGGGCATCGAAGTGCGGCCACACCTGCTCTATGGTGAACACGGCATGAACTGGCTTGGACAGTGGTGCCGGCTCCTAGTCAGAAGCTATGTCCATCATCTGCTTATCGTCGCTCAGCACGGCGAGCTAGCTGGCGAGCCAGCATGTCCGACTGCTGGACCGGCCTGCTGTCAAGCACGAGTCTGACTTCCCAGGCCCACCTATACCGCCTCCCTTGCGCGCACGCGCTTTCCGCCCTAAACGGTCAGCGCCGCCCGCCCCGCTTCCGGGTGCAGGCGATCGCTCCGCCTTCAAACGACACAAGTGCCGTCCGTCCGTCCTTCTGTCGTCCAAATTAATGATACGCGGTTGCTGAGGAGGCTACTCCGGTGCCGCACATCCATGCCTCCGCCGCCCACCATTGCTATATAAACTGCTGCGCCGGCCATAGCCATAGTCATCTGCATTCGTTCCCTTTCTCCTGTCCACACCACTACTACCCACCATGGCTTCCTCACGCTCCAGCGCTCTTCGGGATAGGCGGACGACGGACCACAAGGAGATGGCAGCCATTGCTACCGACTAGCTGGCCGGCAGGCAGCCGGAGGAGGACAACGTCCCAATGGAGAACATGGTAGTCGATGATCCGGCGCCAACCCCCTCCTCTGCACCATCCTCGCCGGTGCATTGCACCATGACCATCGGCGAGGCCCGTGCCCAATATATGGACACGGTGAGGCAGACGCGTGAGGAGCAATTCCGGGAGGCGCAGGCCGATGCCGCCTACAACCACCATCTACTCCAGGAGCACCTGCAAGCGGAGGAGCAGATCGTCGTGGAGCGGGCGGAGCAGGAGGCGCTTCTTGACTTGTACCCCTCCGCCCGCGAGGGCCTCCTCGAGCGCTGGCAGTACCGCATGTGGGTGGCGGAGGCTGCGGCAGCCTATAAAGAGGGCGATGAAGCGGGCGAGGCGCTGTTTGGCGAGACCGAGGATGAGGCAGAGGACAATGCCAGCTCCAACGAGTCCTCGCTCCGCTGGCGTCGACGAGGCCCTACTCCGCCGAGGCCCCGCGACGCCAACAACAAGGCAGAGGACACCGCCGGCTCCGCCGAGGCCCCACCCTACCGGCAGCGAGGGGGAGGATTTCCCCCTCTCCGCCGAGGCGCCGCCCGCCAGCAACGAGATAGAGGACATCGCCGGCTTCGCCGAGGCCCCGCCCCGCTGCCAACGAGGCCGCGCCACACAGAAAACCAGGAAGAGTAGAGCATGGTAGGTCGCCGAGGCCCCGCCCCGCTGAATAAGTAAATTATACCTTAAGGTTCTTGGGGTGTGGTTCGGTGGGTGACCGGAGACCGTTCGGCCCACACTATGTATGGCAGCGAAGAAGAAGGGGTCAGAGGCCCTCCCGCACCGCCGCTGGGTGAAAGTGAACAGCTGCTCTGGTAGTGGATTCCCTCCCTCGCCGACCGTGACAGCGTTAATCCTCCTTCCCTTCCCGGCGGACGGATCCTGCCGGCTCTTTGACCAGCAGTGAGAGGAGAGAGAGAGGCCAACAAAGTCTTGTTTAGATTTGGAGAGGGTGAGAGAGTGTGAAGAGAGCAACTACAAGCAGACCATCAGTGAGGGGAGAGAGAGAGGCCAAAGAAATCTTGTTTAGATCTTGAGAGGGTGAGAAAGTGTGAAGAGAGCAACTACAAGCAGACCAGCAGTGAGGGGAGAGAGAGAGGCCAAAGAAGTCTTGGTTAGATCTGGAGAGGGTGAGAGAGTGTGAAGAGAGCAACTACAAGCGCTGAGGCTCCAGCGTGTATATATATACTAGAGAGAGTGTGAAGAGTGCAAACCCTAGAAAACAAGCGTTGAGGATGCAGCTGATCGTATAGCTCTGTATCCATCCATTTTGAGCAGTCAAAGAATCCTCCTGGCACAAATTATGCTCAAGTGTAGT
Organism: Triticum urartu; assembly: GCF_003073215.2. Lineage (NCBI taxonomy): Eukaryota > Viridiplantae > Streptophyta > Magnoliopsida > Poales > Poaceae > Triticum > Triticum urartu. Next base: position 228,750,944 of record NC_053026.1, read on the forward strand.
TATCGAACCCGAGACCTCAAGTTTGATGAGCGAACAGGCTAACCAGCTACACAACCCTCCCGTTATGTTCAATGAGAGGAAAATAACCTTTTATACATTCCTGCATTCGTTTGACAAGCATGCCATGTTTTTTTGTGTGGAAGTCACTGGGATTTAAATCATAATTGTGTCATGTGGCTTTGGTGGTAAGACTATCCATAGTGGTGCAGAAATAATGCAGCCTTAGTCAGCTTACCTCTCTCCACGTAGTATGTTGGGTCCCACCAGTCAGAGGGTGAAACAAACAAATTAATAAGAAAAAATAAAAGCGCCGGTGGTGTATCTTACCTCACACATCTCACTACTGCTCGGGAAGACTGTCTAATTGATCTCGCTGTTTGCTCGCATACTATTTTAAGTGAATCCTTATTATAACATGCACACAATTTATGGCACTTGTATTCGACCTAAGTCAGTGTGCCACCGTATCTCGTACGACTCCCTCCGTCTAGGTGTAATAAGTCACGTTAGAAGGTGCAGCGAGACCAAGGTGCAAGCAGATTGGAGGAGAAGGAGAAACTTGACCGGTCATTCCTCCAATCAAAGCCCTGATTTCTGTCTCTAAATGCAACAATTAATCCAAACAACTAAGAGATGTCGTTTTAGCTACCATGCAGGGCCACGTATTAACTCGCATGCAAGCCGACTTTGATTTTTTGACTAATCAACGCGTAGTTACGCTCCATGTATTGGGTTTCTGGGGGAGATAACAAGGCAGAGTAAGGAGCATTTGGTTACATTGCTTAGGCTGGTCATAGTGGTGAGTAACTTGGACTAGTAACATGCATATGTTACTAGTCTATGTTACTACTATGCGAAGTTTGCCGTCGGAAGCGAGCCAATCTGGCTCTCCTGAGCTAGCAAGGTTTTTCTAGCCCACCCAAGCTAGCTGGCCCACAAAAGCTAACATATTTTAACAGTTCCAAACGCCTAACCTTGCCCGGCTATGCTATAAGTTGTTCTTGCTAAGGATCCAAACGCTCCCTAAGTAACAACGCTCGCTAGCAACAAGGCCAGGAGAGGATTGAGATGCGAAGTTAATGGACGACGCCGAAATATTTTGGGAACATCTGATTTCCATAAGATGACTTAACACCTAGACGGAGGGAGTACTACTCCTCAGTCCAGGTTTGATGAAATATTCGTCACCTCTTCGCTTCTTGTACGTACTCCATTTGTATCTCACTTCCTGTGGCTTCGCACTCGCACGATTTTCCCATTCTATGAACCTGTGTGTGCGTGTGTGTGTGTGTGTGTGTTTAACAGCATGTGTGTGTTAGAGAGAGTGACAGATCGACCTACTCCTACAGAGAGATGGTGTGTAGTGTATGATTTTAGCCACGAGAGTCGGTGCATTCTCTCGTTTCCGGGCGTCCGGTAGGGACAGGCAGACAGCTGCCATGCCCGCTCCTGACTAGACTGGCCCACCCAAAGCCCCTCCATTGCCCGCGCACGCTTCCCGCCCGAAACTTTCAGCGCCGCTCCATAGAATCTGTGCCGCATTCATGCCCGGGCAGAGCGGATGCAACCTCTGGCTGGTTCCTGCGTTGAAGGGAGAAGCGGATTCAAGAGTGATGGTTGCTTCGTCCGTCCAACTTACTGCTGGGTCTATGTGATTTGACGGCTCATTGGTCATTATTACTGAGGTGGTAGGACTGTTGGATGTCCCACGCTTTCAGTGAAAGGAGGTACTACTGGATTACAATTTTCTGCATTCTTACGGCGGAGGAGTGCAAGAGTAGTGAAAACACGCAGGCTCAATGATTACATGGCCCACCTCACACTATCACCATATTTTCTGGACACCGTGTGACACCAAACTCTTTACATGGTACTCCCTCCGTTCCTAAATACAAGTCTTTATAGAGATTCCACTAGGTGGACTACATATGGAACAAAATGAATGAATCTACACTTAAAATGCATCTATATACATCCGTATGTGGTTCATGGTGAGATCTCTACAAAGACTTATATTTAGGAACGGAGGATGTACTAGTATAGTACATACTGTAATTTATCAGCAAGATAGTATAATGCTATGAAGCTTCCAGCTTCTGTTACATGTATCTTGTGTCCAAGGTTGACCGTTGCAACATTTCATCAAATACAAAGGAGACTAACATGCATGCTATTGCATCTCAATGGTTGACATATCATAGCAAACATGTACTCCCTCCGTTCCAAAATGTGTCTCAACTTTATGCAGGGGGTGTTTGTTTCCAGGGACTTTTTAGTGCAGGGACTAGAAAAAGTCCCTCTTAGAGACTTTTTAACCAAACATGAGGGACTACTAGGGGCTAAAACTTGCTTTTGGGACTTAATGAAGAAGACTCTAAAGGAGAGTCTTTTTGGGACTTTTCCAACAATGCCCCCTCCCTGCACCCATTGCCCTGCCGCCCCATGGTGTTGTTTGGTTGTTATTTTTCAGTATACTGGGGTAACATGGTCATTCAATAACCTCTAGGGAGGGACTAGGGACTTTTTAGTGCCTGAAGACAAACAGGGAGGGACTTTTTACGGAGTAGGGACTTTTTAGTTGGGACTAGAAAAGTCTTAGGACTTATGAACCAAATAGGGCCTCAATATATGCACTCTAAAAAATGTCTATATACATCAGTGTTTGGAGTATGTACTAGTAGTTCATATTGAAATCTACTAAAGGACATATATATTCCAAACAATATGATAATCTCTCTAACCAAGGTAGTAGGGACGAGGAGTAAACGGAGGGGGTAGTAAAATTTTCTCCTCGTCCTGTGAGCCACGCGCGCGTGGGCGAGGGAGAGGGCGTAAGGCGTACAATACTACTTCTAGCAAGCAAGCTTCACCTCATCCTACGAGCCACCGCGCCCGTGGGCGGGAGATACGGCGTACTAAGCAAGCTTCTCCTCATTCTGTGAGTTAACGAGACACATCAAAAGTACTCTAGTGTATAGAGCCTTGCCTCTAAGGTAGGCCCCACATAGTTTTCCTCTTTTTTTAACATAACGCGTCAAGTCACAGTTTTTTTGTTCACCCGTCGTAGACGATCCTCCCTCCATCTAGTGGACAACCAGTACACGTGTCAAATTACCACGTGGGCTGCCTTTTCATACAGAAATAAGCTCCACCGTGTACCCGCGCGGGTGTGGTTGGGAAAGAGATGGGAGTATGTGCACTGTGCGTGCACCTCTTCTCTTCATGCACGTCCCCACCTATGTGGGTGTGTGTGAGAGATACAAACCTAGAAAAATGGCTTGTGCGTTCATGAGTGTTTTTTGTTTGGGGGGAGGTTGATTTCGTGAATGTATTTGTGGGAATAGGTGCCGATGACATCTCAAACAAAATTTTGCATGCAATGTGTGTGAAATGGAGGCCTATCAATATCATATATAGAGGGTCGAGCGATCCAGGGGAAGAGAGGGAGGGGTCATAGATATCGATAGAGTCGAAGAGAGGATCAAGTGGGTGGGTGCAAGATCGTTGAAGAGAGCCATCGAAATGGTGTGTGTGTGCAAGTCAAAGATATAGGGCGACTGACCTACCAGAACGTCAGAGGGCACATGTCAAGTTTGTGTGTGGCAGGGAGACATAACTAGAGCGCTTGATGTATCGGTGTGTGTATGTGGGAGGGGGTGGGGGAGGGGTAGGCAGAGGCCTAACTATAGAGGTAGAACAACTCGTATATGTGTTGAGAAGGAGACACCCAGCTATGTCTTGAGGGAGATCGGTTGACATCCATACATAACTAAAGGACGGGAAATACGATGGAACAGAGAGAGAGAGGAGAGAGAGAGGGAGGGAGAGGGGTAGAGTGCTAGATGGGTGATGGAGTTGCTTCTCGGAGATGGTGGGAGAAGCCTACTAGACAAACTGAGGGTGGAACTGCAATATTATCAATAAGAGTGGGGATGTGTTTCTGTGTGTGCCTGCGTGTGATAGATCTGTCGGGACGCATCCATGGATGATGAAGGGGAACCATGTGTTTGGTAAGCAAACCTAACTAGATCGGTAGATTAATTGTTGTTTGTCGGAGGAAGGGAGATACATAACTAATGAGGTAGATCGATCGATGCGTGGGAGAAAATGAGTTATAAGGACCTAGCTAGCTATATGTATAGCGGGAGATCGGTCGGTGTATGTCCATTTGTTAGAGGCAACTAAGGCCCGGCAAGACGGATAGACAGAGAGAATGGAGCTAGGAGGTGGTGCGAGAGGCCTAGCTACTAGCTAGATAGGGGGAGGAGTGTCGGTTGTGAGATCGATGATAGGAGGGGCGAGAGTTTACACGTGTGTGGGGCCGTATGAGAGACACGAGGCAAGGACACATAAATGAGGAGATTGAAGGTGCGTGTGTATGTTGTAGGAAGACATCACTAGAGAGGTTTATCGATCGGTGTGTGTCGGAAAGGAGTTGTGGAGACAGTGGTAGAATGACCTAAATAAAAAAAATGAATGTGCGCGTTGATAGAATGCTGAGGGAGGGGGAGGGTGAGGAGGGTGTATGCATGCACGAGAGAAAGTTAGTGGTAGCTACGGAGTACAAAGGTTAGAGGATTGTGTGGGTGTAAGAGACTAACAAAGATCATAATTTGATATGAAAGTGGATTCATATATTTGAATAGGAGATCATAGTGTTTTAAACATATGCATGCATGAATATAGCGGTGATATGTGTGTTGTGGTTTTGCACATGTTATACCATAATGTGATAATGCATGGCGTTTGCAACTCACAGCTAAATGTCGAACAATCTAAACCATACTATACATCGAACAATCTCACATTTTTTTGAATTTGTGATAATGTGTGGCGTTTGCATCTTACAACTAAATATCAAACAATCTAAACAATACTATATATATCAAACATTCTCACATTTTATTTGAATTTGTGGTAATCTGTGGTGTTTGCAACTCACATCTAATTACTTGTAGGAGTAGGGTGCGGGGCACCATACATAATGTGATAAACACATTATACATATGAGACATGGTTTAGATTATGAAGATCTAGCTAGATCTTGAAATGTACTATGATTTGCAATCAACATAAAATGGATTAAAAAAATCGAGTTCAAGTTCATATAGTACACATAGTTCATATGTAACTCGAGACTAATCATGTGGTGTGATGTGAAGATAATACACAAACGATGGTTTAACTTGACAATAATGATGGTTGTAGATCTTTTTAAAACAGAGAAACGAATTCAAATGCTTTGACTTCACAACAATCATTATTGTAGATCTTATTCAAATAGAGAAACGAATTTAAATTTAGTTCATATTGAAGCGGTAGTATATACATTTGGAATGCACTAAAACGTTCATTTGAGTAGTAGGTTGCATGCATTATACACGTAGAAAAATATTTTACTTGAACGTAAAATGAATTCAAAGTTTTGAATGACATTTGTAGTGCGAGTTGATTTGGTACAGTACACGTTACGCTTGTCCGGAAATTTCAACCCGCGGCTTGTTAGCCCAAAATATTTAAGATTTATCTTTGTCTCGTTGTGCTCCGACAACACCCTCCATCTCAACCCGCGCCTTGCTATTCTAAAATTACAACGCGCGCAAAAACTCCCACCTCCTATGAAATCCCGGCATGTGAAATGCCCTTGATACCCCTGAACCGAAAGAACCGCCTCAAATCAGTGGGGGTACTTTTGTAACTTACCCCACATTTCGGACAAGCGTGTCCCTAAGCCATGGTTCCCCACTCGCATCCCATCCGTCCACCCATTCGTCCACCGAGGCCGGGAAAACCTGCGAAGCCCCACGCCCTCCTCCGCCCGCCACCCAGCCGGAGCCTCTTCCCCGATGACATCGTCCATAGCAACACCTCGATGTCCCTCATCCACCGTACCGGATGAGGATCCGTCGTCGATCTGGTCGTCCCGCCGGTTCAGCCACACCGTCCTCCACCTCCAAGGAGCTTCCCCGACGTTCCCCTCATCTTTCGCGCCACCTCCATTCCCACACCGCCGTCTTCACCTGCACCACCGGAAGAGCATCATCATCATCGTTTCCTCGGATGAAGCTGCAGCCTAATCGGTGCGACCAAAGAGGTTGTACACTAATCGCCGCATTTTCTGCTTGATTGAATCTCTCGGTGCTGCCGGCGCTCGGTCCCGAGCCGACACGGCGCGGCTCCATCCACGGCGGCGTCGCCGGCTACTTCCTCCACGACGTCGCTCCCTCGGCGGCAACATCCACATCAGTAGGAGCTGCTGCTGCTTTAGCTCTCACTCGTGCTGCTACTCTGCTCTTGCTCTCGGTCCCCTTCCTTGTCCTCTCTTGCTCTTGCTCGCGCTGCTACTCTCACTCTTGCTCTTGCTTGCGATGCTGCTACGATTTAGCTATACTTCAGTCGACTGAATCGACTTTTGGGTCACTCAATTTTTAGGGGGTGGGGGGGGGGGCTCGCCAGTGTTAAGGAAGAACCAGCCGCAGCGGGGAGGGGGGCTCGCTGGAGAGGTACCCCACTATGTATCTTAGGGTTCTAGGTGGGGGCGGTGGCCGCCGGTGGTGGTGGGGCGGCAGCGTGGGGATCGCCAGAGAAAAAGCTCAGCACGGGGGGGGGGGGCTAGAGGGATGACCGGGACGGCGGCAGACCGGCGGTGGGGGTGTTTTTGGGGCGGCCAGGGCGGCGGGGGGCGGTTGTTTGCCCGGTGGTGGCTGGCGGCTCATGGGGTGGAGGTTGAAGATGAACTGCAGGACCTTGATTTCATATCCAACGGCTGCAAAATCAACTGACCAGAGATGAAAAAGTCAGTCGACTGACATGTAGCCTCACCTCTAGTGCGTTCAGTTTTGACAGTAAAATTCAGTTTCGACAGCAAAATTCAGTTTCGATAGTTAAGTTCAGTTTTGGCAGTTAAATTCAGTTTCGACAGTTAATTTCAGAGATGAACGGCTGATGTATTTTACATCTATCACTTTGTGGTTATGTATTTTACGTCTTCTATTGGAGATCCTATTAGAATTCCACTCAGGTTAACATTGTCTCTCTTGTCCTGCTTCACCCTCGACGTCGTACAACTCACCGGAGCTGCTCCAACAACGAAACCCTCCATCACAGCGGAGCAGTACCTCAGGCTCCATCTCCAGACGCCTAAGATCTTCCCCTCCTCCGACAGCAATGTCAGCCAGAGCATCCTCACAAGCCAACTCAATCATGCTGAGATCAACATGGCTTCACCAAAGAGGTTGTACACTTGTTGCATCTCTTTTTTACTCTACATGTGATATATATTGTCAATTGAGCACTCGGAGTAACGGGAAATACAATTATTTTATCCTACTATATGACAAGCAGTGAGGTACCAGGCAACTTAGCTATCCGTGATGGACTCTCTTGAATGCCATCATTATTTATCTCTACGCATTTGAGCTGTGCATTTGTCGATGGCCCTGGGAGCTGAGCTAGTAGGGCAGTGGCCTGGGACCAAAGTAATAGAAGTAGCACAAAAACATTTTTTTAGTGTAGGCTTTTCCTTTCTCAAGCCTTCCTACTAGAATCGCCAGTGCTTGAAAGGAAAAGTGAATGAAAAACATAGGAATTGGAAAGTTTCCTATGGTACTACTTTTCATGAATTTGGTGCAAAGGAAAACTGTAGGATTTGTTCCTTTAGTGTCTCCTTGAAATAAAAACCGTAGGAATTTTAATTTCCACTTGTCCTCCTTTTAAAATTCCTATTCATGAAGCACAAGACTAAGAGATAGTAGCATAATAGCATTATAACCGTACATTTTCTTGTGGTTTGACTTAATCTCACCATGCTTCATTGCATCATGTGTTCTTCCAATTCTAGTGAACCAAACACCTAGATTGGCAGAAATCCTGTGTTTTTAAATTCTCTGTTTTGCATGTGCATTCCTATCCTATTCCTGTCTATTTCCTATCCCTGCATTGTTAGAATCCTCAAATTCAAACAAGCCCTTACAGAATTACTTCTGTTACAGATATGTGTCCAAGAAAACCTTGTGAGGTTTGTCCTGCACCTGCGGTGCTGTGTTCCACCCCAGCTCCACTGCTCCAATGACGGAAGGGTTCACCACAACAGGGATCCACTCTCCAGACCGTCTTTCACCACCTCAGATCTTCTTCCCCGCCGCCGGCAGCCACGACAACTGCATTACCATCAGCAACTGAGCAGATGACCTTGAGGACTACACGGGTCCGCAAGAGAGGATGCACTCTTCTGTGCCTGCTTACGTTATGCATCGCTTAATATGATGAAATGCTACTTTATCATAATATTCACCTATTAGACTCCGAGTCAGGTCCAAACTTATGCTGAAACTTGAGTTTTTAAATGGTTGTGGGGTACATATTGGGGCAGCAATCAGTACTATTTGTCTACTATCCGGTTAATCTCGGGTGTCTACCATGAGTTTCATGTTGGGTGCAAACAAATATTAAAGGAGCCATTATATGTATTTTTAACTAAAGCTATTATCTTCCTGCTATCATTGGTTTTGGGTCTATCCACAGTTTGCTACCATCACTCTGGATTTGTGCATGCACTGCTTACATAATCTCACTATGCTTTATTCCTATGCATGTCAATTATTGTACACAATGGAACGGAACATGTAGAGCAAAAGAGACGATCCTTGCATGGAAATAAAATTTCATGCAGACGTCACTCCATGGTGGGCGCAATGGTAGCCCCCCTCCACCCATTTCGGATCATAATCAAGAGGGAGATAACTGTTCTGAGGGGGATTCAGAAGCAGACGACCACTCCTATTTACCCCATGAGGCCTTCGCTCTAACTTTGGCATGCTGATGTTGGTAATATCATGCATATGGTGCCTTGCATTGCTTACTGTATACATCAAAGATGTCATCTGCTTAGTTTAGACATGCTTTGTGTCAATGCCATCTGTTTAGTTTCTTTAACGTATATGTGAATCATGCAATGCCATCTTGTTTAGCTAGGCATCATATATGTGAATTTTGCAATGCCACCCTGGTTAGCCAGTCATCTTATATGTGAATTATATGATGACATCATTTTTTATTACGTGTTAAATTTGTCAACAATTTTAGTACATTCAATTACTCTTCCTGTGCATCAGCCATTCGGCATGGTCATGGAAAAATCTGGAGTGGAAACAAGGTCTTCAGAGCAGAAAATGCTATGTGACGAAGCGCATGTCTTGCTAGTTACAGATAGCTCCTCAGAGGAGGATTCAGAGATGGATGACCAGTCCTATCCCCCCCAAGGTGCATGCTATAACTTGGCAGGGTTATGTTGCTCATATCGTGCGTATGGTATCTTGCATTGCTATGTCATTTGCTTAGTTTAGACATGCTTTGTGTGAATGCCACATGTTTAGTGTCTAATTACCATATACGTGAATTATGCAATGCCATCTTGTTGCAAGACATTATATATGTGAATTATGCAATGCTATCTTGTTGCAAGGCATTATATATGTGAATTATGCAATGCCATGCTGTTTAGCCAAGCGTCATATATGTGAATTATATCATGCCATCCTTTTTTTGTATTTCTCATTGCTTTTGTCGACAATGTTTGTATATTCAACTGCTCTTCCTGTGCATCAGCCATTTGAATTGGTGATGGAGAAATCTGGAGTGAAAACAAGGTCTTAAGAGGAGGATTCAGAGGCAGTTGACCAGTCCTATTATCCCCCTGAGGTGTATGCTCAAACTTGGCAGGGTTATATTACTCATATCATGCATATGTTGTATTGCAATGCTTAGTTTTTACATCATATACACGATATTGAATGCCATCTCCTTAGTTGAAACATCATATATGCGATTTCCCTCTGCTCACTTCCTTAGTATATAAATCATATATTTGAATTATATCATGTCATGATGTTTACATAGACAACATGTATCTGAATTATGGCATACCAACCTATTTTCTAAAGGCATAATATAGTTATATCATTTTATCCTGTTTAGATAGTCATCATATTTTGAATTATGTCATTCTATCCGTGAATTATATCATGCCATCATGTTTCCATCGACGGCATTTTTGTGATTTATGGCATGCCAACCACTTTAGTAGACACATCATATAGTTATATCATGTCATCCTATTTACATAGTCATCATATTTTGAAGTATGTCAATCTATCCTGTTTAGTTATCCATCATACATGTGAAATTGTGTCATGCTATCTTGTTTAATTAGCCATCATATATGTGAAATTATGTCCTGCTATTCTGTTTCGTTAGACCACGTAAATGTGAATTATTTCATGCCCTGTTTTCTTCCCTACTATCCATTGCACCTGTCTATCTTACAATGTCTGTACATTCAATTACTTTTCTTGTTTATAAACCATTTCAATTGGAGGGGGTGATGGCAGTATCTGTGGGAGTAAAGACACGGTCTTCATAAAAGATCGTGCTACCTCTCGATGGAGATAGAACCATGGTTGTACTTGCCAAAGAACCAGCCCCACCACACATAACCCAGACTCACGCAGATTGTACCCCTACCCTGTTGGACAGAGAACCAGTTACACCCCTTCTAACCCCAACCCTAGCAGATAGTAACCCAGTTCCCATTGACACAGCACCGTCTCCACGAGAGAGCACCCAAACACGAGCAGTCAGTAAGGCAACTGTAGTGCCCAAAGCACGAGAACCACTACTCCAAACCCCAAGTCAACACTTGAAGCAGAAGAAGAATTGTTCTTAGGTCAAGTTCCGTAGCTATGGTTCATACTACTTTGCTCTTGCATCACTGTATTTACTCATGCCAACTAATTTCAAATTTGAAGGATGCAATTGAAACTTCAATGGCGCAACAGGTATCTTTTAAACCTGTTTCTTTAACGTGTTTGCTGTTGTAACTTGCTCTATGTTGATTTTAGTTTCAATTGAATAAACAGTTATGTTCTCATGCCATGCACATTATAAGTGTTGTTATTGCTATGTAGTTTCCCACACTTATATTCTGTCTATGCTGCTTTGTCTTAAATAGATATGATTCGAACTGTATCTATCTTGATTTGGCAACATAAACTAGAATGATATAGACCATACAGTGACCATACTATAGATATATGTTTGTTTCATGTTGTTATCCTGTCCACCTTACTACTGAACTGGTTTACCAAAATGAGTTTCATATACTACATTGTAAACCTGTGATGTGTTTTTTTGTTTCTCTTTTAGAACGCCAATAAAATATTGGAGAAGAGTACCACGTTATGCAATGGTAAAGGAAGTAATGCAGATAAGGTTCAAGATAGTGAGACATCCCTGTTGGTCTCCAAGAAAGCTGATAAAAACTTTATTGAAGACACTGAGACAACCCCAAAGTCCTGTCTTGATGTAGTGTTCGATTTACTGGCTACTACTGCTGGCACCAGCTCTTCGAACTCGCTGCCTAAATCAGTTCGGCTTCTTTAGTCTGAACGTCAAGTTGAAAGACATCAATCAGATGTTCTGCGACAGGAAGCCGAAGGACTGAGGAAGTCCCTGCATAATTCAGATACATACTTTCTAGTGCAACAGCAAGTGCTACAGGATTTAAGCGCCAAACAAGAGAAAGTTAATAAGCTTGCTAAGCATCTTGCCAACATTGTGGGTACCCAGGATATTGTTTATTGAGCTCTTCTGAAGTGGTTTCAGTTCTGGACTTGTTTTGCTGTGGCGTTTATATGCTGCTTTGTTCCCTATATTTGCACTGGTGGCGAACTTTGATGCCCAGTGGATGTCATATGTGTAATAGCCGTGATAGCATAGCGTAAGTTGCTTGCCAATTTATTTCCTTATTGTCTTGTTTATTTGTTTTCTTGTAGTCAGTGCATTTGTTTTTCCGTGGTTTGCTAGTGGCCGCAATAACCTATTTTTTAAAACTAGGCCACAATAACCATGGGCTACATATTTACTGTAGTTAACATGGGCCTCCTACGGGCCGTAGAAACAATGGGCCTTCTACGGGGCGTAGAAACAATGGGCCTTATACGGGCCATAGAAACAATGGGCCTTCTATGGGCCGTATCATAAATGGGCCTTCTCCGGGCCGTATGATCGGTTGGCCAAACATGTGCCAATAACATACCACATTATGGACGTAAATGGGCTAGAGTTGAAATCGTCCGTTCATGGGCCGACCATAATGGGCCATCATTAATCGGCCGTATTTGATGATGCTATGGAAACGGCCCAACGTATTAACGGGCCACAAATGGGCTGACTGTAACCATGGGCTGAATTTGGCCCACAAGCAGAAAATGACAGTAACGGGCCGTAAGTAAATGAATGCTGGAAATGAGCCCAAGAATAAATGGGCCCTGAGAAGGCCGAAAGATAACATGGGCTGGAAATGGCCCAACGGAATGATGGGCCATTCATGGGTATAAAGTGATACAGTGTTCATTACGGGCTAGTTTCACCATGTGCCGTTAATGGGTATAAAGTGATACACTATTCATTACGGGCCAGTTTTACCACGAGCCGTTACTGGGCCGAGAGTTACTAAGGGCCTCATATGGGCCGAAAGACGTCATGGGCCATACATGGGCCAGAAGTGAAAACGGGCTGGAATTATATTGGACAGCCCAGATGACGCTACTGGTCCTAATTTGGATAGGCCGTAAACAGGCCCTAGGTTAGCGGGCTGTAAATGGGCTATATGCGAACAGGCCGTTAACAGGCTTGCTGTGGGCCGACCCGCCACCTTTTGACCAAGTCAAACGGGCCGGCCTTTTCAAAGGAATGGGCCTCTGTTGGGCCGTGCCATGTGTCGACGTATCATAGGCGCTTTGGGTCCAATGAGTGGATTACATCTGTCCCAACGGTGAGCCGACACGTGTTTCCTCTAGCCAATGATGATTTTACACGTGGAAAATCCCCATTGGTCGGGGCTGTTAACGGGTTATCGGATCCAAAACCAGACCCGATAGCTTAATGGTGTTCCGTTATGGTGGATGCCATGTGTCGGTCACCCTTGACGAAAGCACTTCTGTGACGCGCGATTTATCGTCATGGAAGTGGACACTTCCGTGATGATAATTTTGGTAATGTCATGGAACACTTCTACGACAACACATGTATGACTATCTTAATTCTGTCATAAATTTGTCATGGATGTACATGCATGATAGAAAACGAGACCTACTGTGACAAACATGTATCATCACGGAAGTGTATTTTTTTGTAGTGATGGCGGCCAAGGCGGCAAAGTTGTACAGACCCTTGCGCCCGCAGCGTGATGCGTCATCCTCCTCATTGTAATGCCACATGGGGAGTCCTCTGGCTTGGAGTGGCTAAACTCCTCGCGTTATCAAAATCGCCATTACCTCAATTATGGATAGTCTAGATTGGGCGAGTATCTGTATCTTGCTCATTAACTTCTTAATCTCTGCACTATCCTCCTCTTCGAGACTTCGGGGATGCCAGCTATGGCGTTTATTTAACACAACATTGCAGAATTCGGGTAGGCCCTATCGGATTGGGTCTGGGAGAAAAACGTCTTCAATATAAAACCACTCCGAGGGCCACTCTTCAGATGCCTTCTTCGGAGTGCCGGACACATATCTTGTCCCGTCTATACGCCATACTTCGGCACCGCCCACCTCGAATATAGATCCCTTTCGGGAGCGGGGGACGAGGCAGAAAAGTTTCCTCCATAACTCAAAATGGGTCTCGTAGCCTAAGAACAACTCGCAAAGAGCCACGAAGCACGCAATGTGCAGAATGGAGCCCGGCGTGAGATTGTGCAGCTGGAGGCCGTAGTACTCCAGGAGACCTTGGAGGAAAGGGTGGATTGGAAATCCAACGCCTCTTAAAAGGAAGGAGCCGAAGCACACTCGCTCCCCTTCAGTAGGATTGGGGAAATTTTCTGCTAGGGCTTTGCCATTTGTGGAAGTTAATCCAGCCCAAATGGGAACCAGGTCTGTGGGAGGAAGATATCCCTGCACTTGGAGCTTGGTCAGCTGGGCGTGGGAGACCGAGCAGCTCTCCAAATCGCCTTTTTGAGGGCCATGAGGGCATGATGAAGAACTGGGAGCGCTAGCCATGTTTGTGCAGATTTCTATGGCCAACTCTAAGGATTGTTCCGCCTGGTTTGGAATGGCATCTAAGGTTCAATCTCCTTAAATAGATGCCTTCCATACGCCGTCATGGTGTTATCTGCAAAAGTACTTGGACCCTTCGTATTCATCTGATACATGGAAGCCGAGGCGAGGTGGCGCGGAAGCCGAAGGATATAGTGTTTACAGTAAAGGCGGAGCTGTCCAGAGTATCATGGAGGGCCCACCTAACAGATCCGGAGATATAAAAGTCGGATACTGCGTCATCATTGACGAATCTAATAGAGTTCTTTTTTCTTTGGAGTATTCGGAGGAGGAACTCGCCTTGCAATGGCGAAGACAATCTGCGCGCCGCACATATCGTCATTGAAGCCTGGTTCGGGGGCCACTGAGGGAGTCCTAAATTAGGGGGTCCCCGGACGTCCGTGCTATGTGATGTGGGCCGGACTGATGGGCCGCGAAGATACAAGATCGAGGACCTTCCCCCGTGTCCGGATGTGACTCTCCTTGGCGTGGAGGGAAAGCTGGGCATTCGGATATGAAGATTCCTTTCTCTGTAAACTGACTCTGTATAACCCTAGCCCCCTCCAGTGTCTATATAAACTGGAGGGTTTAGTCCGTAGAGGCAATCATAATCATATAGGCTAGACATCTAGGGTTTAGCCATTACGATCTCCTGGTAGATCAACTCTTGTAACCCTTATACTCATCAAAGTCAATCAAGCAGGAAGTAGGGTATTACCTCCATCAAGAGGGCCCGAACCTGGGTAAACATCGTGTCCCCTGCCTCCTGTTACCTTCGATCCTTAGACACACAATTCGGGACCCCTACCTGAGATCTGTCGGTTTTGACACCGACATGCCTCCAATTAATATAGTAGTATTAGACTACTTAGGCACGTACTCCATAACATCACCGTGCATTGGACGTACAACATTTAGTGGTAGTAAGAGACAAATGCCTATATGCCACGCATGTTCATACTATTTGTGCCTTTCTACTTCACTTACTGCGCTACATTACTCAGGTTCGTACATCCACTCCTGGGTACATGTCCGTCTCATAGATCCAGTCCCACGTGTTCTTCATAGATGGAATGATCCATAACTGTGGGAACGGGAGTCCATAGCATCGCAGTTAGTGTGGCTGCCCATGATTGAGACTCATTCAAACTATGGCCAGCCTCGTCGTGGAGCAGTCGCTTGCACCGGGAAGCGGCGGTCTCGCGGCCGTCGTGTTGCTTCAAAGACGGCGCTAGTGAGAGGTCGCCTCTGCTCTGGCCGGGAATTAATGCGGCACTGACGCTCCAGGGCGACGCTGACCATTTCACGCGGGAAGCGCGCACCAGCAAGGGAGGGGGGTTGGGTCAGTCGGGGCGGTCAAACGCGGGCGTGGTGGTGGTATTGGTTTTGAACCGTTTCAGGTGTAGTACTAGTAATTTGCAAAACTAATTAATTATTGCACTCAGTTTCCTAACAAATTGTGGTAAAAACGTTACTTCACAGCTTGCTTCCCTTGTCCTCCCTCTTCCATCGCCCGCGCACGTTGGCTGGAAGCAACCGGTCAACCCTTATATAGGAGTGCTAGCACAAAAACATGCATGCATGACCACTAAAATTTCCAGATTAAAGTGCCGCTCCGGCGGGAGTATGGCGTATGTCATTATCTTCTGCCGGGCCATGGCTACAGGGCGATGGAGACCATAGAAGAGGCAGTGGGAGGGGAATGAATGCAGCTATTGTTTGGGTTCGCCGTCTGGCTTAAATAAATGCGCACCATCACTGGTACCCGTGGGTGCACAAATTGTAATATATGTGTCTGCTTAAGGGGCATCATGTAACTGGTGTGTGTGTGTGGGTGTGAGATTCTGAGAGACAAAGTGCATGTGTGCGAATCTACTCTTCGGACATGTACTCAACCTTTTGCATCGGGATATAAGTATAATGGTATTACACTTTAGCTAGTGATTTACGTGGCCATGTTAACATGGTTGTGTAAAAAAATGTCACTTCCTGCTCGTGATTTGCGTTATATAATTACTAGCAAGATGCCCATGCATTGCACGGAACATCAAGATGCATTTTTTTTACAAAACACCTGTTGTGATTGACCCATGCAAGAGTAATCCCATGTGTAAAAACTAATGATATCTCGAGAATTTTATCAGAAAATGGTATCTCGAGAATTTCATCGAAAAAATGAAAGATGAGAGATAAGGTGAGGAGGAGTGGAGCGTGGTGGTGACTGGTGGTCGGACTGGGCGGAGGCATGGGGATGGACAGCGCCGGTAGGAGGCAGCGGCCACCATGCTAGATTGTTCCAGGGTCTTCCTTTTTTAATTGCTCAGCAATGAGGTAGTGGGAGATAAGGATGAACGAGGCAAGGCCTTATCTGTAAATATGGAGAGATGTGTGGGTATCTTTTGTAAAATTTTCATAGTTTGTTTTATTCTATCCGTCACATATAGATTGGACAGTCTATATTACAAGATGGTAGGCACACCATCATCACCAACTCGGCTGTTTACAAGAGTAGAGATGATAAGTTTGGTGACTACTAAAGTAAATTGGAATTTTTCCATGTTATACAAGTGAATTAAGGTGATTGTTTATCATACGGGTAAGGTTGGATGAAGGGTGGTAGGAAGAAATGCTCCGCCTAGAGCATGTGTGTGTGAGAGATGGAGTCTTAGTGTTTGTGTGTGGGTGGGTGCGTGGGTGCGTGTGTGTGTGTGTGTGACACGGAGTCCTTGGTGGCGAATGTAATTTAAGTGTGTGTGGCTTCATCGTAGAGAGGTGATGTGTATGGCAGAGGCCACCAACAAGGGGGTGAGAGAGAGAAAAGGCCCGTAGAGAGGGAAGAGAAGGCATGTGCGCGTGAGAGGAGTCGACATCGAGAGAACGTGTTTTTTCGAGAGACACCGAGGAAGACTACTATATACCGATGGTGCATGTAGGCGGGAAATAAATGAAGGGATGGTCTTATTGGTTTCGAGGATATAGGGGAAGACTGAGAGGGGGGTGTAGCTAGAAGGAGATCGTTAAGTGTGAGTGTGTGTTTTACCCATCTAGGCGGAAGTTATGTGCACACAAGAAGAGAACGATTCGATGTGGCGTTAGGGATGAGGGTAATTAACTACGTATGGAGACATAGGAGACCTTGAACGTGCATGTGCAAGAGGTATACATGTATACATGGGATGTGTGTGTATGCGCACCCATGATCGAGATAAAATAAAGAAGACATAAGTCATAAGATCAATGACATGGGAGAGACGAATCGGTATGACAATATGCATGCATGTGAGAGTGCAGGGAAGAAGGCTCGATAATTGAGCATGGGTTTTTTTCTTTAAGAGATAGTGGCATGGGCTAGAGCATGCATCTATGGCGAGCAGAGGTAGCAAGACATGACGATTGTGCAAAAGAGATCAACCTATAGATGCATGTATGGAGAGACATATATAGTGTGCGTGATAGGAAGCAAGAGTGCGTGCAAGAAAGAAATGTTGACGGAGAAACTACAGATAGATACAGAGATAGAGATGCTAGCTAGAGGGACCACCGGGTGGTTCAGAAGGTGAAGTTATGTGTGTGAGAGAGAAAGATAAAAAGAGGACACATGACTGCATGTAGAGAGAAACATATATAGTGTGCGTGATAGGAAGCAAGAGTGAGGGCGAGAAAGAAGGTTGATGGAGAAACAGATAAATAGAAAGATAAAGATTCTAGCTAGTGTGTGTTAGAGATAGGAGTCAAGTGGATCAGAAGGCTGAGTTATGTGTGTGGGTGTGAGAGAGATAGAGAGAGGGTGCATGTGAGTCACATACAAAGAAATATCAGAGAGAAATGAGATCCTGAGAGATGGAGTTTTGTGTCTGCGATAGAGAAAGATATTTCACAACGAGAGTGATAGCTAGAGAGACATATGAGGGAGCACAAGATATCTCTAGGGACAGAGAGTGTGTGTGAGCGACATACAAGAGAATGGTGGAGAGATATGAGACTCTAGGAGACCGAGTTTGTGTTTGTGTGTGAGAAAGAGATATTTAAGAGGAAGAGTCGTAGCTTCTCATACCTATGGAGCGCAAGACATCTCTGTGTGAGAGGGGGTTTGCGAGTGGCACACAGGGGAATAGTAGAGAGAAATGAGACCCCGGGAGACAAAGTTTGTGTTGGTGTGAGAGAAATAGATTTCACATGGAGAATCATAGTTAGAGACACATAGCAGGGAGCGAGATATACTTAGAGAGAGATAGAGTGATGAAGGTCGAGGGAGAGAGTACCGTCAATGTGTTACGAAGATAAAAGACCATTGTTGACATACAGGTAGCACGAGAGATACCCGAGAGACGATGAACGCGTATAGGTCTAGAGAGATACTCCTATATAAGCATGAGTGATAGTTATATGAGACGAATATCTAGATTTAAGGGGATTCAAATATTTAAACAAGAGATCACTACATCGATAATATCAATTGGTTTATCAAACATGCATATTCATTTGAATTTGGGGACACGTATAATGTTATATAGTTTATCAATATTAGTGATCCATAGATTATTTAATTAGAGACAATACATGGTTTATATGAAATTAATGTTTAAACGGGACTACAGTATGTGTTGCGTGTGTGAAACACATTATACATGTTTGAGAAGTATAAAAACCGCATGAAACACACATTAATTGGAGGAAGTTAGTGAGGAATGCACACATTGGATTTCAACATAAAGTGGTTTCAAATATTTGAAAATCCAAATTAAGATGGATACAACCTTATGAATCTGAGATCATGACATTTGTTAACCATATTTATGTATAAAGGGTGTTGTGCTTTTGAAAGTATATATAAAAATGATGTATATAGAATTTTATTCCAATCGAAAATGGATCCTGCTCGAACAAAAATAGAATAGAAATTGGATTCGAATTGAGTTGGCACAGTAAACATGCACTCTTGTTCTGCAAAAATTTGAACGAAGAGGGGAAAGTCGCAGTAACCGCCTGAAACCAGAATCTATGAGATGGAAATTACTGCCTATCGCTGACACGCAAAGCCTATCGGCTCGATTTCTAAAGGTTTCGATAGGGGTAGGTTTGTAATTTCACTCAAACGTGACATAACCGCCTTCCACCCGGATTCATACACGGTGGGCGCCAAAACACAGTGTCTCCTCGGCCGAAATCGACTCCCTCCCCGATTCATACACGGTGGGCACCAAAACAAACTCTCGTCCGAAAATATTCGGTGTATGCGAGATTACTGTCCTATCCCCAACCGACTAATATTGCTATGATTTAGGAAATTTTAAACAGGGGCTAAGTTTGTAAATTTCCTCGCATTTGAGACAAGCGCGCCCTGAAGACATGGTTCCCCCCTTCCTCTCTCCCTCCATTTCCCCATCCGTACTCCGTGGGCGCCAAAACATCCTCGCCACCCCAGCCTCCTCCGTCCGCCACCCCATCCACCGCCGTCCTCCTCGACCATGCCAGAGCTGATACCCCGACGCCATCGTCCATTGCAAGAGATCGACCTTTCTCATCCACGGCTTCGGACCGGGATCCTTGCATCCAGTCCTCTCACTACATCCCCGCCGTCGTCCACCTTGCCGGCGTCACTCCTACAACCGTCTCGTGCACCGCACCCTGCCACCACCGTCTACCCTCCTAGATCTGCTTCACGCCACCGACAGCCATCGCTACCGCAGCACCGTCAAATTCTCAGCAGATGCATACTCTTTCGTATGTGCTCAAGTTATTTATCGCAAAAAGAAAATAGATCGCCACTTCTTTACTCTGATTTCTTGTCCATCACTTACTTGTTAGTTGAAAGCAAACATTGGTTGCGAAGTTGCCTTTGTCCAGTTTGCACCTTCAGATCCGCCATGTCATGCTCAACACTATACTCACAATGCTTATGGTTTCCACCTTTTATATTCCACACTAGTTAAATGATAGTAGACTAAATTTAAAATTGGGTCAGTCGATTTTTGAGAGCTCGCCGGAGTTCGCCAGTGCGAAGGAAGGGGCTCGGCTAGGGATGATGGTTGTGGGGTCGGTGGTGGGGCCTCACCGAATGAAGAAAACTCGAGCGAGTGGGGGAGGGGGTGGGGTGGCGGAGGAACACAAGCGGTGGGGGCGGTTCAGGGGAGGGCGGGGGGGGGGGGGGGGGGGGGGGGGGGGGGGGGGGGGGGGGGGGGGGGGGGGGGGGGGGGGGGGGGGGGGGGGGGGGGGGGGGGGTCAGGGCCGGTGGTTTGGCCGGCGGCCCATGCGGTGTTTTGTATGGGAAGAATCAGAGACGAGGAATAAGAAGGGTTAGGAAACATAGGATCTTCATCCAGCCGCCTGAAATGGTCGACTGACCCAAATGACAAAACTCATGCGACTTGCATGCAGACATGCCTTTATATTTAGTACCATCACCATAGCTGCTTAGGACTGCTCCTGAATCCATCAAGCTAAACAATGTGCCACTCTTAGTTCCAAACTTATTGCTCAAATACAAATCTAATATGATGATGATATTACTAAAATAGATAATGTTTAATTGGTCAGCTAATGTTCCTACTTTACTTTCGAAAAGCACATGCACCACATATAGAGAGGCAGTAGGGAGTTGCATTCTTATTGCGCTCTGGTTCATCATGTGTGGGCACTACGCAACGAACATTTTATTATCCAAAATCTGCTTGCTCTTCTTTAGCATGTTCCTCTTCTGTTCTCCTTTAATAAGTACTCTCTCCGTTCCTAAATACAAGTCTTTGTATAGATTCCACCATGGACTACATATGGAGCAAAATGAGTGAATCTACACTCTAAGATGTATCTGTATACATCTGTATGTGATACATCATGGAAATCTCTACAAAGACCTATATTTTGGAACAGAGGGAGTATGATAGTAGTACAGTATATTCCTTGTAGTGAAGATGAGCAGGGACATTTGCAGTGTAGAGGTCTATACGGTCTGTTGTGATGTACACTTTGAACTCTTCGGGCATCTTTGATTCGTAGGATTTTGTAAACATAGGAATAGGAATTGTAGTGGCCTGCCCACTTGAATCCAATAAGATTAGCAAGGAAATGCGGGGAGTTGTGTCGCCTTTGAGATTTACACTGATATTAACAGTACCGCACCTTCAGTTGAACAGAGCTGGTATCCGAAGCCTTTCTAGCCGTACCGGCAATACTAGCACATATATTCCAGCAAGTTCCACTTTGCTCATTTTACTCCTGATGCTTACAGTTTTCCCGTTATATCTACACTATGATCTGCGTAGGTGCTTTGTGTCCTACTAGCAGTTGTTGACCCTTTGAAGCTAAATAACACACCAATCATACATACTAAGGTTCTTCAAATACGAATGTGATATGATACTGACATTAGCTAAAAGACACACACTTAATTGGTTAGCTAATGCTCCCAATTGAGTTTCCAAATGCATGTGGCCACATATAGAGAGACATCATGGAATTTCATTTCTTTGGGTGCTCTGATTCATCATGGGTGGGCAACCAACATTGTATAGAAAGAAGGGGAATCTCAATAATATGCTTCCTCTTTTGTTATTTAACATGTTCCTCTTCTATTCTTCTTTAGTAAGCATAGATGTTCCTTGTCAGGAAGGGGAGCAAGGACATCTGCAGTCGAAAGCTCTATTGGGCCAGTTCTGCTAAATGATTCCGCACTTCGAGTTGGTCGGCCATAACCCCAGAAATGGTGGGCGCCACACGGTCTTTGATAGACTAAACTAATAGTAACAGCTATGCGCCTTCAGATGAATAGAGCTGGTCTGTAGGTGATCGATAGGCTGCATATTAGTAGCAGCAAAACCCTGTTTTTTCCAGCCAGTTCCACTTTCCCAATTTATCTATGGTGGTTATGGTGTACCCCTATTATCCACACTACGATCTGCCTACGGTTTGGCAATAAACTTTCTATATGGTATATTATGAACCTATCATCTGCTAACTATCCTTAAATCTTGGGCCCCCAATAGGGAGCCTATTTTTTGTGTAGTTGTGCCAGATTATATTAATCTACTTACCATATGACAGCACACACGGGCTCTCTCATCAGAATCCAGTGATAGCACACAAGGGTTTACAGGGAGCCTCTATTATATTAAAATATCCTCTGCATTACAAAGATAATCTCACTATTATTTTTGTTTTCATGCTTTACAGATATTGTACGTAATCACAATGAATATAAGAATGCGCAAATCAGAAGAATATTGCAGAACAGTTCAATGGGTAACAAACTTGGCATCAAGGGATTGAGGTCCATTCTGGATGCAATGAAACACACATGCACCCGGCCTATAGATTTGTATTCAGAATATGATCCTAATGACTATTCTGAGCTCAAGGAGTCAAAGGAAGATGACCTAACCTGTTCACCCAATAAGGTGCCTATTCTAATTTGGCATGGTTTTATTGGTTGCACATATCTTGTATAAGGTGTCCTGCATTTCTTTTGCTTCGTTGCACCGCCATCTGCTTAGTTTAATCATGATATATGTGAAGATGCCATGCCCATCTATTATCAACACCTATTCCATTTGTCGTCATACCATGTTTTTCAATACAAATGTTGTTCTTGTGTTTCAGACATCCAAAAGGAAGAGGGTGATTGCAGAACCTAAAGGAGTACAAGCGAAGTCCTTGAAAAAGGTGGTGCTACCGGAGAAATCACATAGCACCCGACGTATATTGGCGATAGAACCAGCGCCGCAAAACCTAGGATATCACAACTATGCTGGTCGCTGCTTTGCTCTTGTGAGTACCTATTTTCCTATTATTGTCCTTACATTCATACCTGGTGGATTATGTGACATCATTGTGCATTATAGCTTGCTTGTCCACTATTCGCTCCAAATTATCAGATCTATATTAATGCTTGAATTAATGTAGAATAAACCCAATGCTTATGAAGAAATTTAGTTCTGCATTGTTCTTGTAAGTATCTACCGTCCTTATATTTGTCAACTAGTTCTTCATGTACACTTTACAGCTTACTTTCCCTTGTCCTCCATTTTTCTACTCATCAGATCTATATTTACTCTTGCCAAAATATTGAATAAAACCAATGTTAATGAAGAATTTTACCTCCGCGTTGCTCTTGTCAGTGCCTTCTGCCTCTATGATGTATTTACATTTGTACTCTGCATCTTAAGTTAAATAATCGCCATTTGTTCCTATATTTTCACATCTATATTTGCTCTTAACAAAATGTAGAATAAAGGCAATACTCTTGAAGAAGAGTGTGCGGTAAACTTCTTGAATTGCCCCCCCCCCATCAATATGCACAAGGCCTTTATAGAGTCTATCTTCACTACTAATGTAAGTTTGTCCTCCTCGAGCCTTCAAACTTTGTTGTGTATATTTGGATAGCTATGAGTGCAAATGCTATTTATTTTTGTCGTCTGCATCAAATTGCTTGTTCAATGTTTATAAAGTAGAAGTACATAAACATAAGTTTGTCCTTCTCAATTTCAGTGTTTAGTTGTACAATCTAGTTCCTTATTCCTACCATGTAAATTAAACTAAACATATCAAGTTATCTTCTTTAGCACTATGTGTATGCTTGTGTTCTTGATCTGTAATCCAGTGGTGTTGTGAGACTACCAACAATAACACAATTTCATATCCTGCTATGTCTCAACTATGAACAATGCCATATTATATTAATGTTATTTAAATCGTGTCTCTTTATTTACCAATATGAAATGGTATAAATTGATAGTACACTCACCATTCATGCTTATACGTTGTTTATAACTACATCTATGCTTGTGTTCTTGATCTGTAATCCAGTGGTCTGGTGAAGCTGGCCGCTCCTGCACAATGCCATTTCCTGCCATCTTAACTATGAACAATGCATATTATGTTAATGCTATTTTAAATCATTTCTCTTTATTTTTGACAAAGAAATGAGATGAATTGATAGCACTAATGCTTATACGTGCAAAATATGTTATCTACCTACTTGTTTCTCTTTCAGCGTGATAACACTGCTGCTAGGAAGAACTGCCACAATGATAGTGAGACGAACCCATTGTTTGTCCCTCTAACACATATTCCAGAGGAGAAGGCAACACATCTTGAGGGTAGGGATACAACCACGAAGTCTCATCTTGATGTAGTGTCAAACTTACTCAGTGACACAAGCTCGATGAAGTCGCCGCCTGAATCTGTTCGACTTCTTCAGTCTAAAATTCAAGCAGAAATACATGCTTCCGCTCAAATCCAACTGGAACTCCAACTCTACGCAAGATTAACCATAAGTGCATGAAGTTTATTGATGCTATGCAACTTAAGTTGGTGGATATGAGCGCCAAAGAAGCGCAGTCTCATTAGGTTGCTAAGCTGCTTGCACTGCACCTCCTAGGCCGGGCTAACCTTTGTTTAACTGTGTTGAAGTGTTGTCGGTTCTGTCTATTATTTTGTCTGCCTGTTAACTTCCACTGGTGGCGACCTGCCCAGTTTATGTAATCTGCTATCTGGTTGCCCTTTATTATCACTGGCGGCGAACTTTGATGCTGAGGGGATGTAATATGATGTAATTTGTTTTTTGTATAGTCTAGGTTTATTCTTCGTCATGATGTTGTAATTTATTTGCTTTCTTCTGTCGTTACTCTGAGAAAAGGTCGTAATATTTGATCGGTACATAATGAGACAATAGGTTAGGTTTATAAAATAACAATTTCTGTATTAAAACTGGCCAGTCACCAATTTCTAGTACGGGCCGAACTGTGGGCCTACAATCATCTTGGGCCATTAGCTGGTCTAGTCTTAGTCTGGCCCACTATTAGTTTTGGGCCTTTAAAAGGCTGAGTAAACCACTTGCCCTAATTGGGACCGAAAATTAAATAGGATTTTAATAGATTGAAATGTTTTTGGGCCTTGGCTGACCTAATTACATGACGGGCTGGAAGCAGGCCGGATGTATAACGGACCCAAATTAGGCCCAACACTCTCAAGGGCCTTTAATAGGCCTATAGGCAGTTTGGGCTAGAATGTATCCATGAGGACTATGGGCCGTTAAGAGGCTGAAAGTAACTACAGACCATAATTAAGCCCAAGTGGAACTCATACCTCTAAATAGTCGAAAGTGAAACCGGGCCAAAAGAGGCCCATATATAGACAGGGCCGTTGATAGGACGAAACTAGTATCGGGCTGAATTGTTAAATGGGACATTAAGAGGCCGAAGAGCAAATCAGGCCACCAATGGGCCCAATGGCACAATAGCTGTGAAACATGCCGCACTTATATGGGACGTAATTTGGCCCAAGAAATAAAAGTCAGTTAACAGGCCGGATCAGGTGTGGACCGTAATTTGGCCCAAACTATTGCAAGCTGTTAACGGGACGGATCTGACATGGGCCGTAAACTGGGCCCAGTATATTGCAGTCATTTAACGGCCCGTATCTGATGTGGGCTATTTGGTCTAGAAAATGTTAGGCTATTAACGGACCGGCCCATTAGATCTGACGAAATCTTGTGGGCCTATTCCTGGGCCGGATTTTAGACCTACTAGCAGAACTCCCGTGCGTTGCTATAGGATATCCGCAATGTTATCTGCAACACTCGGGTTCAACACAAAAAACCTCATCCAACAATGTAACTTCCTTTTTTCTCTCGGAACCTCCCATTCCCGATCGACTTTCTGCCATAGCGGGACATTTCTCGCTGGAGCCACCTCTTTTAGAACCAAATGACGTCGACCACATCTTCGCCGTGCATTGCAATAAAGATGAAAATTTTCATGTTTATAATATAGTAGAGTGGGTTAAACTAACAACATACTATTGACACAAAGCAACAAATAACTACAGATAGCATTCTCAAACGTCCATTCAACTTTGCAAATGCACATTCACATTGGAGGAGAGTGGCAACATGAACGTATTCCTAGTCGCAAATAAGCCGCACCTCCATCCCACATATGCAAGAAGGGATAATTGTCGTTCTTCTCTTCCTCGTCTTTCCCTACACCTTCTACTCCTCGCGTCTTCGCTAACCCGTTTCATTGGCGCCAACCAGCACCACGTCAACATTAGTGTGTTCGTCATCAACGCCTCTTCTTCTTATTTCTCATTTCTCGTCAGTTTTAGTTCTTGTTCCTACTTATTTTCTAGAATACTCTTTATTTTTTCTCTCTCTTATTATTTGGAACACTCTTTTCTTTCTCCTACACCATGGACCATTTGGTGGCTTTAGTTCTTTTTCCTTCTTGTTCTTGGAACACTCTTTCTTCTTATTATTGCATCAACCACCTGGCCAATGTTGTGTCGTCTTGTCATCACCCACGAATATTTCGGCAACCGTCAGGGTGTGGACATCCTACGGAGCATAGCCTTCATCCATCTAGGTGAACACTAGGTCGCCCATGTCGCAAGAGCATGGTGGCCATTGTCCATGTTAACAAGTGGTGCTCGGTGATTGGCCATGCAGTCGAGAGCCCGTTGATCGTCCTTCCCCACAAGTGCTTTCAAAATGATTCGCTGTGATTAACTGCTTGCTTAATTGATTGAGTACAGAAAAAATTAACGACCTACCTAATTCTTTGCATGCCTAATTAACTGTCAACCAAATCAATTAATTATCTGCCTAATTGTAAGATATCCCTACTTCCAATTATCTGTAGGCATAAATAATTGTCTAAAAAAATCAATTAATTGCATTAATCACTCAACTTCCAAATTGATTCGGTGCAAACAAATCCTATTTAAATGGACCTAATTAATTGCATATGTAATTAACTGTCTAGCTAATTTATTACATGAATGGTTTGATTTCGAAATTGACTTAGTGCTCGGTTTTTAAAATATTTTCGTATGAATGGCTGCTACAAACGCCAAAGATGACAACTACCGATTAATATTAGACACATTACCATAACGAATTTCTTGACATTTAAATGGACACACTTGATTTGAGAATGTAGCTTGCCTGGCTCTACAAGAAATATAATATGACCGAGTCCACATGGCGGTCTGATGACCTGCCTCCCCCCACGGCCGTCCTCGACCCCGTGATCGACGCTCTAACATTCTCAAGCACCGTGCCAGCATTAGGCCTGGCCACTACATCTTCCATGGTGTCCTGCACGACGCCCCTTCGTAGGGGCACGCGCATGCGTACACCCATATGAAACTTGTGATTCTCAATTAATAGTAGAGATAATGATAATAATAAATGACATAGCCTACGGAATTAGATATTACTTATGAAGAAATATCTCATTTTATTATGGAAGGTTATCGAGATAAATCTTATGTCTGTCTTTTAGGAAGGTGATCTCACATATATGGTGCAAATTCTGAATTCTGAATTACTTATTTTTTACATAATTGAATTGAATCACTACCTACCAAAGGAAGCATGAAACAAGATCCCCCTAATGGGAATTGATTTTTTAATGGGAGGGAGAAAACCAGTGGGAGGAGGTGGGACGAAGAAAAACTGGACAAAAATAAACCATACCAGGCTACCAACTGCTCCATTAGGAGTAGAGATGGATGGTTCCTTTGGGAGGAGGGTGGGTGTGTGCGATTTGAATGGATGGTTCTGGCCACCGTTTTCTTGTACGTGGCACTGGAGACGGCGGCGTCCAACCATGTAGGCGAGGCATGGGTCGAGATGGGCACACGGCGAAGCGCAGTAGCAGAGGAGGGGGCGATTCTTTGCTACTGAGATGCAGGGTGTGGGATTGATCATTCATGTTCTCTTTTCCTTTTTAATGGGAGATGGATGCGATTTTTTCACGAGGGGAGAGATGCGACCACGTACAGATTCCATAATAAATTAATTAGGTCCATAACAGGATTTGTTTACAATGCATTAAGATTTACGTGTTAGTTTTCTTAATAAAGAAATGCACTGATGTAGGGATCGATTGTTTCGAGTAAGGAAAGATAGATTTTTCATCTTTTGTATGTTAGGAAATTAGTGATTTGCAAGGAAAGAGTGGACAGAAGAAGAACCAATGCGACCACGTATAGATTCCATAATAAATTAATTAAGTCCATAACGGGATTTGTTTACAATGCATTAAGATTTACGTGTTAGTTTTCTTAATAAAGAAATGCACTGATGTAGGGAGCGATTGATTTGGGTAAGGAAAGATAGATTCGTGATCTTTTGTATGCTAGGAAATTATTGGTTTGCAAGGAAAGAGTGGAGAGAAAAAGGACCAGTACAAGAGGGTGGTGGGAGGTGGGACGAATAAAAACCGGACGAAATTGGGAGGAGGGAGAGGGGCGAGTAAAAACCAATGAAAAAAACCCAACGAAATTGGGAGCTGGGAGGCAGGATGAAAAAAACCAGGGAAGGTGGGAAGAGGACAAAAATAAACCGTACGAGGCTACCAACTGCTCTTTTTATTATGGAAGGTTATCGAGATAAATCTTATGTCTGTCTTTTAGGAAGGTGATCTCACATATATGGTGCAATTTCTGAATTCTTAATTACTTATTGTTTACATAATTGAATTGAAGGAAGGTGATCTCACATATATGGTGCAATTTCTGAATGGTGCAATTTCTGTCTTTTAGGAAGGTGATCTTATGTCTGTCTTTTAGGAAGGTGATCTCACATATATGGTGCAATTTCTGAATTCTCAATTTCTGAATTCTTAATTACTTAAAGGAAGCATGAAACAAGATCCCCCTAATGGGATTGGGTTTTTTAATGGGAGGGAGAAAAACCAGTGGGAGGAGGTGGAACGAAGAAAAACCGGACAAAGATAAACCGTACCAGGCTACCAGCTATTCCATTAGGAGTAGAGATATGGGCCTCTATTGGGCCATCCCATGTGTCAACGTTTCATTGGCGATTCTTGTCAAATGGACGGTTGACATCTATCCCAACGCTGAGCCGACACGTTGTTCGTCGGCGAATGAGAATTTTACACATGGAAAATCGCCATTAGTCCGGGCTGTTAACGGGTTATCGGATCCAAACCGGAACCCGATAGCTTAGCAGCGACCCGTTACGGTGGATGCCACATGTCGGTCACCCTTGACGAAAGAACTTCTATGATCCGCGATTTATCATCATGGAAATGGAAACTGCTGTGATGATAATTTTGGTAATGTCATGGAACACTTCAACGACAGCACAGGTATGACTATCTTGATTCTGTCATAAAATCGTCATGGATGTACATGCATGACAGAAAATGTGACCTACTATGACAAAAATGTATCATCAGGAAGTGTGTTATTTTTGTAGTGGTTTTTTGGAGTCCCGGATGAGATCACACACGTCATGAGGAGTTTTGGATTGGTCAAGAGGTAAAAATTTATAGACGGGAAGTACTATTTTGGGTTCCAAAAAAAGTTTCAGTTTTTCGGTATTGTACTAGGAAGCTTCCAGAAGGTTTCGGAAACTTTCGGAGGAGTCCGAAAGTCCACCAAGGGGTCTACCACGTCCCATAGGCCAGCATGGGCTAAAGGGGGCACCCTGATCTACATGGCCCAGGTGCACCAACCCCTAAGAGTCCCATTGGCTAACACATGTGAAGGGGACTAGGAATCCAACTCCTACTAGGAGTAGGACTCCTTCCCCTTGGTGCAACTCCTATCAGGAGTAGGGCTGGACTCCACCTATATAAATAGAGGGGAGGGGCACATCATAGTCCACAGATAAACACGTGAGCCTTGGGCGCCCCCCTCTCTCTCTCGTTACACCACCGCCTCATCCCGAAGACGCTTAGCGAAGTGCGGTCGGCGCTCCACCACCACCATGCTGTCGTGCTGGTTGTGATCCCATCTACTTCTCCGCCTTCTCTTGCTGGATCAAGGAGGAGGAGACGTCATCGAGCCGTACATGTGCTAAACTCGGAGGTGCCATCCGTTCGGCACTAGATTGGTTGGATCGTGATCGGATCGCGAAGAGTATGAGTACATCAACCGCGTTATATACGCTTCCACTTTAGGTCTACGAGGGTATGTAGAAACACTCTACCATCTCGTTGCTATGCTTCTCCTAGATAGATCTTTGGTGTTCGTAGAATTTTTTTATTTTCATGCTTCGTTCACGATCAAGCTCGGTACCCCCTACCTCGAGGTCTACCAGATTTCACACCGACACTAGTGCTTTCATTGAGAGTTCCACTTTGAGATCGGAAAAGGATCGTTGGTTCTTCTGCAGGTTAACTACGACACCGGGCGCATGGATGGGTACGTCCCCGGCCAACTTTTCGTGTTCGGCAGCATGATTTTCTACGCCAACTCGACGGGCCATCTGGCCACCGTCGAGAACTATGCCCCGGATTAGGTTGTAACCTTTGGAGGGCTAGAGTACACCGTAGAACGAATCCATCAGATGCTTGACAGAATCCAGAGCTTGTCAATCTCAGATGGCAGAACCTCGGTTTACGATAGAATCGGACTTAAAGCCGATGACCTGGAAATTTACGTCCCACCCACCACCCATCTAGTCGCCACGATCGATGATTTAATTGACGTGTTAGACTATGATGAGCCATAGACATGGATGAAGACGTCGACGGTCTTGAAAAGTCCACTTCGCCACAAACTAACACCAGCAAGTGGACCGCAACATCTACTTACGATGTGTATATGATCAATACTTCCAACTCCCATCCAAGACATCGGCGTAGATGCATAAGGGGCATTACATGGGACACAACCAGGAATAATGCCACCACACACAATGGTGCGGTAACAGCCGACGACACCGGCAATCCCGAGGAGGACCTTCAAGCCTCCCTAGAGCGACATGTTAGCCCCGTATGAATCCCCGAGGAGGACCCAAATGACCTCTTTGAAGGGGCCGGTGGGAACTACATGCCCAAATCCGAGGAGGACGAGAGCCTTGGAACCGAGGACTATATAGTCCCTGAATACCCCATCACGGAAGATCACTTCATATGGTGCTTTGTCGCCACCTCTCACAGCATGAAGTGGAAGCAACAGCGGTCTGCGGTGACCTCCATCCTGTTGTCCTGCTGGTCTTGGTCTTGTTGCACCGATATGAAAACCTTTGCCAGATGCCTCGGGACTCCTCGCCTGCGCTTGCCTCTTTAGCACCAAAGAGGAAACGAGGAAAATGCACGCGCTAGCGCCCGCCTGGCTCCAGTCGTCATGGCTTACATCACGCGATCCTCGCGAGGTGTCCCTTGCTTTGATCTCTCCGCCCCTCGCGAGCCAGCCTGGTGAGGCAGCCCCTGAGGAGGTCTTGCATCGTCTGCCTCGCAAGGCTTGGCCCCTCGCGAGGGTCTTGAGATTTTGCTAGTGAAGATGGGTCGTACAGGGCCGCTGGGGGAGCCACCCCACAAGCCGCACGCAGGCAAGTCTGGGGACCCCCATTCCTAGAACGCCGACAGTAGCCCCCGGGCCCAAGGCGCGCTCGGGTTTGGCTTCCAGGCGAAGCCAAAGGGAAAGTGCGGAGCGCCGCGGGTGCCAACAACCTGCGGCCACGGTTGGCGTGTGGCGACTGATTGGACGTGGGCGCCTCCGCTTCCCCATGCTACGTCGTTAATTGCCGACTTGATGAGTCCCTGCTACATGGAGAAAAGATCATTATTACCTTAGGTCGTGGGAGCCGGCGGTTGGCCTCCCCTTGGCTATAAATGGGAAGTGGGGGCGGAGGCCCCGTAATCCATCCCTTCCTTTGCTTCTCCCGCTCCTTCTTCTTCCTTGCTCCACTGCTTCATGGCGCGGTCATGGCGCTGATACGGACGTTCTCGACCGCAGATAAGGACAAGACTCCCCTCAACGAGCCCGAGCTACTCCCACCGAAGAAGAGGCGGTCCCAGCGTCGCGAGATAGTCGTGAGGCCGGTAGTTTCATGGCCGTGGTACAAGCGGACACCTCGTGGGTATCCGTTGTCCTTGTACACCCAAGCCGAGGGCTCCGAAGGGAGGGGGACCGAGCACCGTTGCCCGCGCCAGGGCCATGGTCGGCGCGCCACGGTGGCGCATGCCGTTGCCCAGGGGTTCATGACGTGGACTCCTCGCGCGAGTTCGTGCTATGGGTGGCGATGCCTCCAAGCACTTGGATTCGCTTCCCGCCGTTCTTCACCGCCGAGGGGCCCTCTCGAGCTTTGGCTGCAGCACGCCGACTGTGACGCCCCGGCGACTGGAGCGGAGGTTGAAGTCGTCTCCTCCGGGAGGATCTTCATGACTCGAGGCTGGGGCGAGGTCGCTCGAGTCTGCCGTGCGGAAGGCGCCCTCGCCATCCACTTCGAGTACCATGGCGCATCCACGCTGTTCTTCAAGGTCTTTGACGAGGAAGGCCGTCGCTTGGAGTGTTGCCATGAAGGGGGTTGCCAGGATGGCGCATCGGCTGATGCCGGGCCTGCTGCTGGCCTTGCCCGCAGTTCGTACAGTGACAGTGGCGACTCCTGGTCGTCCAGTGACTCTCCTGAGCCCGTTGAGACTCCGGAGATAAGAGACGATAGCTACGTGCCCCCAAGCTCTCGCCACGCTTGGAGCAAGGCCGCAGCGTCCGGCCACCGTCGTCACTGATATGGATGGGGTTGGCGCCGGCTTCTCGTGGCCCACTGTTGACGATGGCGTTGGTGACGTCCGGCACGTGTAGATCGAGCTCCTAGGAATTCCTTTCCTTTTGTTCCCTGCGAGGAATCGAAACAGACCCCGCGGGGGCGTGTAAAGCGTCTGTAATGTCTTTTGTTCGTATTGTCCTTATTATGAAAATTTGCAAATGCACATCCTACTGAGGCTAGGTCTCCCCTTTCCAACCCCGCGGCAGCTTGGTGCTCTACGCCGACAGGTCCCGGTCCCCAGGAAGGCTGCAACCGTCACTGGTATGCCAGGTCGCGATGTCGTGGTCAAGGCCAGGAGGTGAGCGGCCCGAGGTCCAGTAAGAGCTCATGAGGTGCGATGCTCAAGAGGTCCCCTTTAGCGTGCAAGCAGCTACCTGAGGATGGGAAAGGGAGGTGACGTTGCCGCAGTAGGGCAGCGAAAGGCGAGGATCTTAAACTGTAGTGTTGGGTCAGTCCAGGCGCAAGACTTATCTTGGCATTCTGGGGCTGGTTCCTCGTGTTGCGCCAGACTTATGCGTTGGCCACTGTCGGGTAGCTAGGTTAGGCCCGTGCGAGCCTCCCCCTCTTCTCCATGCTCTCCTGAGTGCTTTGCGTCCTCGGGTCCCGGTCGTCGAGCGAGCTCAGCCGCCGCTGGTATGCCAGGTCGCGATGCCGTGGTCAAGGCCAGGGGGTGAGGGCTGGAGTGCCATTAAGAGCTCCTGAGTGGCGATGCTCACTAGCCCCCCTTTTAACGCGCAAGCAAATCGCATGGGAGAAGAGAGAGAGTCTGTGGTACCGCCCGTTGTAGTCCTTAGGAAGTTCCTGCAAGTTAGCGCGAGAAAGGGCACAAATCGCCATGGTGATTGCTTGTCCGCCACTGGTATGTGAGAGGGGACTCCCTACTGCGAAGAGCGCCCGAGGCGTGTGCAACCCCGCCCTGACACGTGGATTGCACGGCAGGGCTAGACGAGGTGTGTCTGGGCACTCGTGAGCCAGCGCGGGACTCACGAGGCCCTACCTCAAGGCGGGTTGCGCCTGGTCTTGGTTCTTGATGGATGTGGCGTTCCTGCGAGATGATTAGACAACCTGTGCCAAATGAATTTCCTGGGGTTATCGCATGAGAAGGCCAAGCACCAACGACCCCAGGAGGTGACGTGAACGGGGCCGGCCCGCCAGACAAAGCTCAACCGTTGGATTTATCGACGCTGCAGTGACGGGCCAGAGCACAGACGTCGTGCCTAGCCTTCTTATGCGAAGGATCCTGAAGAAAGACAATCGGCGTGCGGCTCCCAAGGTGGGTGACAATCAAGCAGGTGACAATCAAGCATGAAGATCAAACTGGCTTAGGTAAATGCGAGAACGATACATGCCACTGGGTCGGACCGGAGCGACCCGGGGATGATGCAGCCCGAGGGGCGCCCCTAGCAGGGTAATCGAAAGATGCAAGTGGATACATGCCATAGGGACTGACCCACGCGGCCTGGGAATGATGCGGCTCAGGGGGCGCTCCCAGCTGAATCAAGTTGGAAAAATGTCACCTAGTTTGGTTGTCAAAGGAGTGTTGGGGTAGCTGAAGACGCTCGCTGAAGGAGTTGCTCCTTATGAGCCATCGAGGCCCTGAGCCTCGGGATGCTCTTGAGGCTCGGGTGGCCTCCTGATGACCGCCTCCATCTCTGCCAGGACTGCGTGATGCCTGGCCTCCTGACCTGCCAGGATGCTCCGCAGATTGCACTGGAAGGCGGCAGCCCCGCTCGGCAGGCCGAACGGCATGCGAACGTAGCTGTGAGGCGGGCCCTCACACCGGCTAGCACACGAAGGCCAGAAGCGCTCCTGAGATGCGGCCCTGTTGAGCCCTGGGATGTCGATGCAGACCCGCAGCTCATCCGCCTCGCCTGGGTGGGGAGCCACGCTAGGTGGGCGGCGGTCGCTGTGTATTACCCTTGCTTCCTGAAGCTCCTGGGTGGCCTTGACGATGAACTCCTGAGCGCCGGGCACTCCTCGCTCGGTGCCCTCCTGAGGGAAACATGTCGCGAAGCACACCTCCACATGGTGCCCGAGCACCTCCCTCATGATGTTGGCCAGGTCCGAGGCCCTCTAGAAGAGAGCCCCCGAGCCCTGCCCGAGCACGGCACTAGGCACACCTCCCTATGTGAGGGAGGGAGGCGCCCCGAGCGCGGGCGCAGATCCTGAGGTGGCGCCGCTGGAGGTGCCGCTCCCTTGAGGTCCAGTGCGGAGTAGCTCCTTCTTCTTCTTGGGGTTGGCCTCAGGAGGGTACTGCGGACCCGTGCTATCAGGGTCTTCGATTGATGCTTCTTGGAAGGCGCGCTCGAGGGAGCACACCGCATCTCTTTCTTCGCAGGGGACTATGATGATTCCGCCGCTTGCCGGCATCTTGAGGACATTGTAGCCATGGTGGGTGACTGCCATGAATTTGGCTAGCGCCGGGTACCCGAGGATGGCATTGTACGATGGGCGGATGTGGGCGACGTCGAAGTCGACGAGCTCGGTGTGGTAGTTGTCGCGCTGACCGAAGGCGATAGGGAGACGAACTTGCCCTATCGGGGTGGTGGAGCTGCCAGTCACTCCTGAGAAAGGCCTGGTGGGCTGGAGCTTATCATATGGCACTTGAAGGCTGTCTAACGTCTCGATGGACAGGACACTGAGCCCTGCGCCACCGTCGATGAGGGTCTTGTTGACTTGGACATTGCTGATGACGGCTGAACAGGGCATCGGGAGAATGCCAGCAGTTTTCGCGCACTTGAGTTGGTCCGCCAAGCTAAAGGTGATGGCGTACTTGGAACATGTGAGCAGGCGCATGGCCTCGAGCTTGGGGAGGGCTAAATTCACTTCGTGAGAGAACTGCTTGAAGATGCGCTGGGAGGCTGGGGCCTGAGCGCCACCCAAGATGCAGGCGATGGCACACGGCTCTTGGAAGCCCCCAGCCCCCTCGTCATGTAGGTGGTCGTCGTTCCTCCTTGGTGGCGGCGGCAGCGGAGGGAGACCGGGGTTGCCCTAAGGATGGTCCTCGCGAGGCTGGTCGCGCTAGGCATCCTCACGATGCTAGTCCTACCAGCGGTCCTCGCGAGGTTGTTCGTGCCACTCCTGGCGAGGCCCACGGTCGTACCAACGTCCTGCACCTCGTCCACCTCCTTGGCTGCAGCCCTGGTCATTGCACACGGGGCGTCGACCGAAGCGTCCATCTCGAATGGCCCCGAGCTCTTGACAATCATTGGTGTTGTGGGTGCGCATGTTGTGGAAGGCGCAGAACGACAGTTGCCCTTGGACGACTCGGGAAGATCTCGACCACGCTTGGTGTCCGGTTCTGCCGCGAGCACGGCCATCCCTTTGCGCTTCATGTCCATGACCTTGGCCTTCTTCTCCTCTGGATCCGTAGCGGGGAGCTCGAGGAGGGAGAGACGCCCCTCCTTAGCTCTTGCACACTTGGTCGCTATGTTGAACAACTCGAAAGTCATGCACAACTCCTCATGGATGGCGAGCTCCTCCTTCATCTTGATGTCGCGGACGCCGTCAGAAAACGCTGAGATGATGGCCTCGTCTACCACCTTGGGGATCTTCATGCGCACGCTGTTGAAGCATTTGGATGTGCTTCTGCAGGGTCTCTCCCGGCTGTTGCTTGATGTGGCACAGGTCTCCCATGGCCCAGGGGTGGTCGCGAGTGCCCTGGAAGTTGGCGACAAAGCGGTCGCGCCTCTCATCCCAGGAGGAGATTGAGCCTGGGGGCAGGTTCAGGAGCCATGAGAGAGCGCCGTCCTTGAGAGCCATGGGAAACTAGTTTGCCATGACCTTTTCATCGTCGTTGGCCGCCTCGATGCTCAGCTCGTAGAGCTGCAAGAACTCCGTGGGGTCGGGGGTGCCATCATAGTGAGGAGGCAGATCTGGCTTGAACTTGCCTGGCCAGACAA
Organism: Triticum urartu; assembly: GCF_003073215.2. Taxonomy (NCBI): domain Eukaryota; kingdom Viridiplantae; phylum Streptophyta; class Magnoliopsida; order Poales; family Poaceae; genus Triticum; species Triticum urartu. The sequence continues at coordinate 228,787,459 of NC_053026.1, forward strand.
CGCTACGCAGCTCAGGAGTGAAGGCGCGGCAGCCTGCCGTGGCCACTAGGGCCCGTCGTGGAGGTGGAGCTTGATCTTGGTGTCCGTGCGCATGGCCCAGTCGCAGCAAGCGATCCTGACATGGCGGTGCTGGGAGCGGTGGAGCGTTTTCTTGCAGACGGGGAATCTATTGGCAGCTTCTTTCTTCGTGCGCGGGCACACGTGCGGTGGGTCACGCCGCGGGACCATACACCTTGGAGCGAGGATGCTGTCTTGACGCGGAGGAGGCGGAGGCGCTCCATGAGCCGCACGCCTCGGCGCGAGGGCGCCATCTTGTTGCGGAGGAGGCAGAGGCGCTCTGTGAGCTACATCGCCCGCAGTCGGGGGCGGGCGAGGCAGCGAGAGGGATGGTGCAGGGGAGCCCCCCGCCGCGCTGACGAGCTCGGCGACGCGGTCCAACCAGTCCTCGTAGAGGTCGTCGACCGGGCGGTAGCATAGGAGCTCGCGTTCCATGAGCAAAGCGGCCTGCGTGTCCATGGGGGTGCGGCGAGCGTGAGACGATGAGCCGTCTGGAGTCAGCGACGGGGTGGCGGTGCGGCCATCACGGCGCACGGAGGGGTGCGGCGAAGAGGCTTGCTGCTTGTTTGTCGCCGGGCCAATGGCGGCGTTGGCGGTAGGTGACAGAGAGCGACGGGGAGGCCCGCCGACAGGGGCTGTCTGAGCGACGCGGGTGGCGAGGGTGGCCCGGCGCTTAGTGCGGGCCCGGCGAGCGTCGGCCATGAGCTTGGTGGAGTGCTGATGTGCGGATCGATGAAGAGGAAAGCTTAAGCGCACCGGTGGAGTGCTGATGCACGGATCGACGAAGAGGAAAGCTTATGTGCACCCCTACCTGGCACGCCAAATGTCAGATTTCGGGTTCCGGTAAAACCCTTGAGGTTTGAACACTAGGGTGCGCACAAAGATCTCCCCCTCTTCTAGCTTGCACTCGACACAATCTCACGGCCTAGCTCGACGAACCCAAAGAACGAGAGACACAAGATTTATACTGGTTCAGGCCACCGTTGCGGTGTAATACCCTACTCCAGTGTGATATGGTGGATTGCCTCTTGGGCTGACGATGAACAATTATAGGGGAAGAACATCCTACTGAGGAGAGGTGTTCCTGTGCTTGGTGAACTTGTGTGGTTCGGGATAAGCTAGGCCCGATCCGATCTGATCCCCTTTATGGTGGTGGCTAGTCCTATTTATAGAGGCCCTGGTCCTCTTCCCAAATATTAGGCGAGAAGGGATCCCACAACGGCCAGTTTGAAGGGGGACAACTAGTACAAGCTATCCTGACAAAAGATGGTCTTCGCCTGCAAAAGGCTATGGTGGTGACGCAGTCTTGGGCTCCACTGTGACCTCCGTCCTGCTGTCCTACTGGTCTTGGTCTTGTTGCACCAATATGGAAACCTTTGCGTGATGCCTCGGGACTCCTCATCTGCGCTTGCCTCTTTAGCACCAAAGAGGAAACGAGGACACTACGCGCTGGCGCCCGCCTGGCTCCAGTCGGCATGTCTTACGTCATGCAATCCTCGTGAGGTGTCCCTTGCCTTGATCTCTCCACCCCTCACGAGCCATCCTAGTGAGGCAACCCCTAAGGAGGTCTTGCGTCGCCCGCCTCGCGAGGCTTGGCCCCTCGCAAGGGTCTTGAGCGTTTGATGGTGAAGATGGGCCGTACAAGGCCGCTGGGGGAGCCACGCCACAGGCCGCAGACAGGCAAGTCTGGGGACCCCCGTTCCCAGAACACCGACAGCAAGGACCCTGTCGGCTACCTAGACCCTCATGATGCTCGAAGTCACATTGAGAAAAACTGAGCACCTCCTCGGTCCATTTATGGCTCAAGATTACGCGCGCCGGCCAAGCTTGATGTCTATGATCCTGGCTGGACAGGAACAATCGCGCTCGAGATCAAGCTTACACTCGGCTCTTCCACGATGTCCGAAGCGATACTTCTTAGTTCTGGGGTCCAGCCCATCCCATCTATTTCATATACAGGGTAATGGAACATCAGTTTCCGGAGGGGTTTAAACCCATCAACATAGAATCATACCATGGCACAACGGACCCAGCAGCATGGATCGAAGATTTTCTTCTTCATATACACATGGCTAATGGAGATGACCTCCATGCCATCAAATACTTTCCGCTCAAGTTAAAGGGGCTGATGAGGCATTGGCTCAATAGCCTACCTCCTCATTCTATCAATAGGTGGGAAGCCCTCGAGGATGCCTTTCGGGTAAATTTCCAGAGGAGTTACGTCCGAACTCCGGACGTCGACAACCTCAGCCATGTCACTCAGTAGCCCGGTGAATCAGCTTGGAAATTTCAGAACCGGTTCCTCATTAAAAAGAACCAGATCAAAGACTATTCCGATGTTGAGGCCATCACTACATTTAAGAATAACATCCGAGATGAGTGGCTCACCCGCCAGTTCAGACAGGATAAACCGAGAACCATGGTAGCCCTAACCTCAATTATGACTCGCTTTTGTGCAGGCGAGGATAGTTGGTTGGCCTGTAGTACCCATAATGACGAGTGATAATCCCCAAGTGCAAGGAATCATCGTAGCAATTTCCAAAGGTGGAAGAGATAACTATGGAGTGTCGAACCCACAAGGAGCTAAAGGTAAGATCAATATTCTCTCAAGTCCTATCTGCCACTGATATGACTCTACCTACACCGAATGTTTGCTTCCATCTAGAAACAAGAAATAAAACTACGTTGTGGGTATGAAGAAGATAACTTTGCATGATATCAAAGAACTAAAATATAAAAGTAGGTGTTGTTAACATAAAGTTAGAATATATTACTATATATATTATAAATAGCGAGTGTGGAATAATGATGGATCGGTGTGCGGAATTATCCTATGAAATTGTTAACAAGATTGGTGCTCGTTATTGCAATTTTATATTAGGGAGAGCTATAAGCTAACATACTTTCTCTCCTTGGATCATATGCAATTTTGATTGGATCTCTAGCAAGCATCCGCAACTACTAACGATCATTAAGGTAAAACCCAACCATAACATTAAAGTCTAAAGTCCCCTTTATCCCATACGCAACAACCCCCTTACTCGGGTTTAAGCTTCTGTCACTCTAGCAACCCACTATAAGCGCATCATGAACGTATTGCAACACTCTACAACGGGAATCCTTCATGTGTGCACGGCACGGAAGGGACCATAGGACAGCACCAAAATAAAACATACAACTCAAACCAATCTAGATCATCAATCAACCCAAAAGACAAAGGAAATCAACTCAAAACATCATAGGATGGCAACACTTCATTGGATCATAATATGTGACATAAAGAACCATGTTCAAGTAGGGGATTACAGCGGGGTGCAGGAGAGTGGGCCGCGTAAAAGAGATGAGGAACATGATGAAGATGGTGATGTTGATGAAGACGATCACCGCGGCGATGGTTCCCCCGGTGGCACTCCGGCGCCACCGAGAGAGAGGGGGAGAGAATCTCCCCCTTGTGCTTCCTCCTCCGTGGCCTCCCCCTATATGGGGAGAGGTTCTCCCTCTGGTCCTTGCCCTCCATGGCCATAATGGCCCCCTCCGAGATCCTCCTCCATGGCCTCCGATGATGATGGCCCCCTCCGGTAGGGTGCCGGAGAGGGCCTAGATTAATTTTTCGTGTCTACAGAGATGTGCGATGGTGGAATTCCCAATCTAGGTTTCTTTCTGGGGTTTTTGGTATTTATAGGAATTTTTGGCGTTAGTCTCACGTCAAGGAGGCCCATGAGGCGTAGGAGCACCCTCCAAGAGAAGTAGGGTGTGCCTCCCTACCTTTTCGTTGCCTCGAGACACTTCTGGTCCAATTGTTGTTCTCTGAGGTTCTCTTTTGGTACATAAAAAATCACCGTAATTTTTCAGCCCATTCCGAGAACTTTTATTTCTGCACAAAAAACGACACCATGGTAGTTCTGCTGAAAACAAGGTCAGTCTGGGTTAGTTCTAATCAAATCATACCAAAACCATATAATTTTTTTGTAAACATAGCATGAATACCTCATAAATTATAGATACGTCGGAGACGTATCAGCATATCCCCAAGCTTAATTCCTGCCCGTCCTCGAGTAGGTAAATCATAAAAGAAATAATTTATGAAGTGTGAATGCTAGCATAGTGCATAAATTTGTTCAATGATAGTTCCAAACAATTTTTCTACCATTATTTCTTATCATAAACGGCCCTCATCTCATAAAACTTCTCATGATCAAGTAGCAATCTATTCACATGTTAAAGTATAAGATAGTAAATACATGAAAGTAAAAGATAGACCCTTCGAAGAGGGAAGCAGGGGTTGTCACGTGCTTTTTAATTTTGGATGTGGAAACCCTTAATGTAAAGGAACATCATGTTGTATTGCCCTTTGTGATAGCAACCTTTTTTATGCAGTCCCTCACTTTTATTTCTTTACAAGTTCGTACAATGCTTATTTTCCCTTAGAATAAAATATCATACATATTTAGGAGCAATTTTTATTGCTTTTTGCACCGATGACAACTTACTTGAAGGATCTTATTCAATCCGTAGGTAGATATGGTGGACACTCTTGGCATGAAACAGGGTTTAAGGGTTTTGGATGCACAAGTAGTATCTCTACTTAGTACAAAATTTTGGCCAGCAAAAGATACTAAGCAAGCACCACATGTTGGAGGATTATAACAATATAATTTCTATGCAAATATACCCGAACATAACTCATTACGTTGTCTTCCTTGTCGAACTTAAACTATTTTGCTCATGCTTGAAAATAATTAATGGGGCTCACAATCATAGAAGATGTCCAAGATAGTATATTTATATGCGAAATCTCTCTTCCTTCAATATTCTTTCATGAATTGTTCAAGTGACCAATGCGGTGTTTGCTATCTTTATATAAATTTTACCACCTATACTTCTTATATGTAAAGTCATTACTCTCCATGGGGTAAGCATATGAATCATATATAATTTCATATTGATGATATTCAATTCATGCAACCATTTACTCATAGGATATAAGTGAAGCATGAGAGTAAATTACAAAGTACTCTAAAAAGATATGAGTGAAGAACAATGAGTAGTCAAATAATTAACTAGCCATGGGAGGACTATCTCTCATTCAAGATTTCAGATCCAATGATTTTATTCAAACAAAAAGTAAAATGAAAATACGCTCCTAGCAAAACACATATCATGTGACGAATAAAAATATAGCTCCGAGTAAGGTGTACCGATGGTTTTGAAGACGGAAGAGGGGATGCCTTCCCAGGCATCCCCTAGCTTTGGCGCTTGAGTCGTTGTTGAATATTACCTTGGGGTTCCCTGGGCAACCCCAAGCTTAGGGTATTTCCATTCCTTATTCTCCTCGTATAGATATCTCACCCAAAACTTGAAAACTTCAATCACCCAAAACTTAAATAAAACTTCATGAGATGGGCTAGTATGATAAAGAGTAAATAATTCATTTTCGTACTATCAAAGACAAGATTCATAATTGTTCTCACAGCATGCTTACTATACCATATAATTTCTACAATTTATATTGAGCAATATAAGCCACAGAAACTAGAAAACAAGCAAACTATGCATTGAAAACAAAATCTGCCACATACAGAACAGTTTGTAATGATCTGAACAACAACCATACTTCTGCGACTCCAAACATTCTGAAAAATTAGGACAACCTATGCAATTTGTATATCAATCTTGTGTAAAAAATTCAGATCAAAAGACCACTTCTGTGATTTTTTAAAATTCTTGCAATGAGCGTAGAAGTTTGTGTTTTTCAGCAAGATAAAATCAACTATCACCATAGATCATCCCAAAGGTCTTACTTGGCACTTTATTGAAACTAAAACTATAAAACATGATCACTAAAGTAGCATAATCATGAGAACACACAAAAATAGTAGGGGTAAATATTGGGTTGTCTCCCAACAAGCGGTTTTCTTTAATGCCTTTTTAGCTAGGCATGGTATCTTAATGATACTCTCCCAAGCCCAATTCCGATGATAATTTTATTCATACTCTAAAAGATACTCCCTCCGTCCGGAAATACTTGTCATCAAAATGGATAAAAGGGGATGTATCTAAGCATATTTTAGTTCTAGATACATCTCTTTTTATCCATTTTGATGGCAAGTATTTTCGGATGGAGTGAGTGCAAGTGAAGTTCATAGAGCGTTCTAAAAATAATATAGATTTACCAATATCCAAGCTCAAAATATATAAGTGAAGCACATGAAGCATTCTATAAAACTATACTCAGAACATTTAAGTGAAGCACAAAGAGCATTCTATAAAGCCATACTCAAAAGATTTAAGTGAAGCACATGAAGCATTCTATAAATCAATGAAGGACTATCTCATACTAGCATGGTGCATAAAGGAAAAGAAAAGAAAAATAAACACAAAAGACGCATATCATGTGAACAAAACAAAAACCGAGGTATACCATTAAATGTTGAAGAAGAAAGATGGGATGCCAACCGGGGCATCCCCAAGCATAGATGCTTGAGTATCCTTGAAATATTTACTTGGGGTGCCTTGTGCATTCCCAAGCTTGAACACTTTCCTCTTCGTATTCTTCTATTATCGGTAACTCCTCATTCTTCGAACACTTCATCCACACAAAACTTAACAAAAAACCTTGTGAGATCCGTTAGTATAATAAAGCAGGTCACTACCTTAACGTACTGTTGTAAAATCATTCTAATTTCATATTAGCATTATATCTACTATATTCCAACTTCACCATGGTTTATACCCCCAACACTACCCATAAAATCATCAAAATAAGTGAACAACACATAGAAAATAGAATCTGTCAAAATCGGGACAGTATGTAGCAATCTGGAACTTTCATATACTTCTATAACTTAAAAAATTCAAAAACAATTAGGACAATCTAAACAATTTTCCTAGAAGTACCGTGTAAATATTTCAAGATTTTAGCACGCTCCAGTAAAAAATGTAAATTCAATTACTACAACAAAATATTCTATTTTTTCTCCTGCACACACCAAACAAGCAATATAAAATTTCTAATGCCAAAGCTGGGCACATTATTTTTATAATACAATGACTATATACAAGGGCATACTTATTTTTGAGAAACTTCCATGAAAAATTCTACATTTTCCCATGAGCATGAATACAATTGTTCAAGGTCGACCCTCACTTCTCCAATGCATAACCTTCCAATCACTTCTCTTTTTGAAAAAGTTTTTAGGCAAAAGAGGCAAGTAATTTTTTTGTATTTTCATTATTTTAATTTTTTTGTTTCTTTCACCCACAACTAAAGGAAACAAAAACAAAATCTACTTAGTGAAGAAAGCAAACAAGCACACACGAGAATATCAACCCCATGTTATTGCTCCCAGGCAACGACGCCAGAAAAGAGCTTGATAATCCCCAAGTGCAAGGATTCATCTTAGCAATTTCCAAAGGTGGAAGTGATAAGTATGTAGTGTCGAACCCACAATGAGCAAAAGGCAAGATCAATATTCTCGCAAGTCCTATCTGCCACCGATACGACTGTACGTACAACAAACGTTTGCTTGCATCTAGAAACAAGAAATAAAACTACGTCTTGGGTATGAAGAGGATAACTTTGCATGATATCGGAGAACTAAAATATAGAAGTAGGTGCTGTTAACATAAAGTTAGAATATATTACTATATATTATAAATAGCGCGTGTGGAATAATGATGGATCGGTGTGCGGAATTATCCTAGGCAATTGTTAACAAGATCGGTGGTCGTTATTGCAATTTTATATGAGGGAGAGGCATAATCTAACATACATTCTCTCCTTGGATCATATACACTTATGATTGGAACTCTAGCAAGCATCCGCAACTACTAAAGTTCATTAAGGTAAAACCGAACCACAGCATTAAAGTATAAAGTCCCGTTTATCCCATATGCAACAACCCCCTTACTCGCGTTTAAGCTTCTGTCACTCTAGCAAACCACTATAAGTGAATCATGAACATATTGCAACACCCTATAGCGGGAAACCTTCACGTGTGCGCAACACGGAAGGCACCATAGGACAACACCAAAATAAAACATTCAACTCAAACCAATCTAGATCATCAACCAGACTAAAAGTCAAAAGAAATCTACTCAAAACATCATAGGATGGCAACACATCATTGGATCATAATATGTGAATAAAGCACCACGTTCAAGTAGGGGATTACAACGGGGTGCGGGAGAGTGGACCACGTAAAGGAGATGAGGAAGGTGATGAAGATCGTGATGTTGATGAAGATGATCACCGCGGCGATGGTTCCCCCGGCGGCACTCCGGTGCCACCAAGAGAGAGAGGGTGAGAGAGTCTCCACCTTGTGCTTCCTCCTCCATGGCCTCCCCCCTAGATGGGGAGAGGTTCTCGCTCTGGTCCTTGGCCTCCATAGCATTGATGGCCCCCTCCGGGATCCTCCTCCATGGCCTCCGGTGATTATGGCCCTCTCCGACAGGGTGCCGGAGAGGGCCTAGATAAATTTTTCATGGTTATAGAGGCGTGCAGTGGTGGAACTCGCGATCTAGATTTCTTTTGGGGTTTTTTTCATTTATAGGAATTTTTTGCGTTGGTCTCACGTCAAGGGGGTCCACGAGGTAGCGACAATGTAGGAGCACCCTCCAGGGGGTAGGGCGCACCCCCTACCTTGTTGTCACCTCGGGATTCTTCTGGTCCAACTCTTGTGCTTCCGGGTTCTCTTTTGGTCCATAAAAATGACCATAAATATTCAGCTAATACCGAGAACTTTTATTTCTACACAAAAAATGACACCATGGTAGTTCTGCTGAAAACAACATAAGTTTAGGTTAGTTCTAATCAAATCATACCAAAACCATATAAAATTATTGTAAACATGTCATGAATACTTCATAAATTATCGATACGTCAGAGACGTATCAGCATCCCCAAGCTTAATTCCTGCTCGTCCTCGAGTAGGTAAATGATAAAAGAAATAATTTATGAAGTGTGAATGCTAGCATAGTGCATAAATTTGATCAATGATAGTTCCAAACACTTTTTCTAGCATTATTATTTCTCATAAACAGTAGCTCATCTCATAAAACTTCTCATGATCAAGTAGCAAGCTATTCACATGTTAAAGTATAGACCATTAATAAGTTCCTTGAAAAATAACAAACCATGTTCTCGGTCACCAAACAATTGCAATTCATCTTTTCAGGAAGGGTCTATGTAAGAGCTTTGCTTTAGCAAATCCCACATACTCAACTGTCATATAGTCTTCCATGATTGCTAACACTCAAAGCATATTTTAGAACAAATAACATCCGTTGAACACAGAGAAAGATAGGGTCTTAATGTTTCGCCTCCCAACTTATTTATCATATAGATAATTGTCAACAATAATAATTCATGATCAAGTATATTTGAATGGACATATATGCTTGGATATTTACTCATCACGTAATGCTTGCCAACTAAACATTAACTGAGGTTGAAATAAGAAGTAATACTATTGACTCTTGCATAAAAGTAAATACATGAAAGTAAAAGATAGACCCTTCCCATAGGGAAGCAGAGGTTGACATGCACTTTTCAAATTTTGATGTGCAAACCCTTAATGCAAAGGAGCGTCACGTTGTATTGCCCTTTGTGATAGCTACCTTTATTATGCAGTCCGTCGCTTTTATTTCTTTACCATCACAAGTTCGTACAATGCTTATTTTACCTTAGAGTAAAAGATCATACATATTTATGAGCACTATTTTATTGCTTTTTGCACCAACGACAACTTACTTGACGGATCTTATTCAATCCATAGGTAGACATGTTGGACACTCATGGCATGAAACGGGCTTTAAGGGTTTTGGATGCATAAGTAGTATCTCTACTTAGTACAAAATTTTGGCTAGCAAAAGATACTAAGAAAGGACCTCATGTTGGAGGATCCATAACAACATAACTTCTATGCAAATATACCCGAACATAACTCATTAAATTGTCTACCTTATCCAACTTCAACTAATTTTCTCAAGTTTGAAAATAATTAATGGGGATCACAATAGTAGAAGATGTCCAAGATATTATATTTATATGTGAAATCTCTCTTCCTTCAATATTCTTTCATGAATTTCTCAAGTGAACAATGTGGTGTTTGCTAACTTTCAATAAATTTTATCACCTATACTTATTATATGTGAAGTCATTACTCCCCATGCGATAAGCATATGAATCATATATAATTTCAGACTTATGATATTCAACGCATTCAACCATTTACTCATAGGATAAAAGTGAAGCACGAGAGTAAATGACAAACTACTCCAAAAAGATATAAGTGAAGAACAATGAGTAGTCAAATAATTAACTAGCCATGGGAGGACTCTCTCTCATTCAAGATTTCAGATCCAATGATTTTATTCAAACAGCAAGTAAAATGAAAATACTCTCCAAGCAAAACACGTATCATGTGAGGAATAAAAATATAGCTCCTAGTAAGGTATACCGATGGTTTTGAAGACGAAAGAGGGGATGCCTTCCCGGGCATCCCCTAGCTTAGGTGCTTGAGTCGTTCTTGAATATTACCTTGGGGTGCCTTTGGGCATCTGAAATCTTAGGGTCTTTCCATGCCTTATTCTCCTCGTATCGATATCTCACCCAAAAGTTGAAAACTTCAATCACACAAAACTTAACGGAACTTCGTGAGATGGGTTAGTATGATAAAGGGTAAATAATTCACTTTGGTACTATCAAAGACAAGATTCATAATTGTTCGCACACAATGCTTACTGTACCATATCATTTATACGGCTTATATTGAGCAATATAAGCCATATAAACTAAAAAAACAAGCAAACTATGCATTGAAAACAGAATCTGCCAGAAACAGAACAATCTGTAATGATCTGAACAACAACCATACTTCTGCGACTCCAAACATTCTGAAAAATTAGGACAAACTATGCAATTTGTATATCAATCTTGTGTAAAAAAATTCAGATCTAAACATTGCTTTTGTGATTTCTTAAAATTCAGGCAATTAGCATAATAGTTTCTGTTTTTCAGCAAGATCAAATCAACTATCACCATAGATCATCGCAAAGGTCTTACTTGGCACTTTATTGAAACAAAAACTATAAAACATGATTGCTACAGTAGCATAATCATGAGAACACACAAAACAGTAGGGGTAAATATTGGGTTGTCTCCCAACAAGCGCTTTTCTTTAATGCCTTTTTAGCTAGGCATGGTATTTTAATGATAGTCTCCCAAGCCCAATTCCGATGATAATTTTATTCATACTCTAAAAGATATAAGTGCAGTTCATAGAGAATTCTACAAATAATATAGATTTACCAATATCCAAGCTCAAAATATATAAGTGAAGCACACGAAGCATTCTATAAAGCCAATATCAGAAGATTTAAGTGAAGCACAAAGAGCATTCTATAAAGCCATACTCAAAAGATTTAAGTGAAACACATGAAGCATTCTATAAATCAATGAAGGACTATCTCATACTAGCATGGTGCATAGAGGAAAAGAAAATAAAAATAAACACAAAAGACGCATATTATGTGAACAAAACAAAAAACTGAGGTATACCGATAATTGTTGAAGAAGAAAGATGGGATGCCAACCGGGGCATCCCCAAACTTAGATGCTTGAGTATCCTTGAAATATTTACGTGGGGTGCCTTGTGAATTCCCAAGCTTGAACTCTTGCCTCTCCTTATTCTTCTCATATTGGTAACTCCTCGTTCTTTGAATCTTTGATCCACAAAAAACTTGACAAAAAACTTGTGAGATCCGTTAGTATAATAAAGCAAATCACTACCTTTAGGTACTGTTGTAAATTCATTCCAATTTCATATTAGCATTATATCTACTATATTCCAACTTCACCATGGTTCATACCCCCGATACTACCCATAGATTCATCTAAATAAGTGAACAATACATAGAAAACATAATCTGTCAAGAACAGGACAATCTGTAGCAATCGGGAACTTGCGTATACTTCTGTGACTTCAAAAATTCAAAAATTAGGACAATCTAAATAATTTACGTAAAAGTACAGTGTAAAAATTTCAAGATTTTATCACGCTCTACTAAAAAAATATAAATTCAATTACTACAACAAAAGTTTCTATTTTTTCTACTGTAGACACGAAACAAGCAATATAAACATTCTAAAGCCAAAGCTTGGCTCATTATTTTTATAATACAATGAATATCTACAAGGGGATAATTATTTTTGAGAACTTCCCTGAAGAATTCTACATTCTTTCCATGAGCATGAACACAAGTCTTCAAGGTCGACCCTCACTTCTCCATGCATAACCTTCCAATCACTTCTCTTTTTGAAAAAGTATTTAGGCAAAAGAGGTAAGTAATTTTTTTGTATTTTCATTCTTTTAAATTTTTTTGTTTCTTTCACCCACAACTAAAGAAAACAAAAACAAAAGGGAAAACAAAATCTACTTAGTGAAGAAAGCAAGCAAGCACACACGAGAATATCAACCCCATGCTATTGCTCCCCGGCAACGGCGCCAGAACAGAGCTTCACAATCCCCAATGGCAAGGAATCATCGTAGCAATTTCCAAAGGTGGAAGTGATAAGTATGGAGTGTCAAACCCACAAGGAGATAAAGGCAAGATCAAAATTCTCTCCAGTCCTATCAGCCACTGATACGACTCTACATACACTGAACGTTTGATTCCATCTAGAAACGAGAAATAAAACTACGTTGTGGGTATGAAGAGGATAACTTTGCATGATATCGGAGAACTAAAATATGAAAGTAGGTGTTATTAACATAAAGTTGGAATATATTACTATATATTATAAATAGCGAGTGTGGAATAATGATGGATCGGTGTGCGAAATTATCCTAGGCAATTGTTAAAAAGATCGTTGGTCGTTATTGCAATTTTATATGAGGGAGAGGCATAAGCTAACATAATTTCTCTCCTTGGATCATACGCACTTATGATTGAACTCTAGCAAGCATCTGCAACTACTAAAGATCATTAAGGTAATACCCAACCATAGCATTAAAGTATAAAGTCTGATACGCAACAACCCCTTACTCGGGTTTAAGCTTTTGTCACTCTAGCAACCCACTATAAGCGAATCATGAACGTATTTCAACACCCTATAGCGGGAATCCTTCACGTGTTCACGACACGAAAGGCACCATAGGACAACTCAAAAATAAAACATTCAACTCAAACCAATCTAGATCGTCAATCAACCCAAAAGACAAAAGAATTCTACTCAAAACATCATAGGATGGCAACACATCATTGGATCATAATATGTAACATAAAGCTCCATGTTCAAGTAGGGGATTACAGCGGGGTGCGGGAGACTGGACCGCGTAAAGGAGACGACGAAGGTGATGAAGATGGTGATGTCGATGAAGACGATCACTACGGCGATGGTTCCCCCGGCGGCACTCCGGCGCCACCGAGAGAGAGTGGGAGAGAGTCTCCCCCTTGTGCTTCCTCCTCCATGGCCTCCCCCTAGATGGGCATAGGTTCTCCCTCTGGTCCTTGGCCTCCATGGAGATGATGGCCCCTCCTAGGATGCACCTCCATGGCCTCCGGTGATTATGGCCCCCTCCAGCAGGGTGCCGGAGAGGGCCTAGATTGATTTTCCGTGGCTACAGAGGCTTGCAGCTGCGGAACTCCTGATATAGGTTTTTTTGGGGGGTTTTGGTATTAATAGGAATTTTTGGCATCGGTCTCATGTTAAGGGGGTCCACAAGGCAGCGAGAAGGTAGGATCACCCTCCTGGGGGGTAGGGTGCGCCCCCACCTTGTCATTGCCTCAGGACTCTTCTAGTCGAACTCTTGTGCTTCGGGGTTCTCTTTTGGTCCATCAAAAATCACCATAAATTTTCAGCCCATTTCAAGAACTTTTATTTGTGCACAAAAAACGACAATATGGTAGTTCTACTGAAAACAACGTCAGTCTAGGTTAGTTCTAATCAAATCATACCAAAACCATATAAAATTGTTCTAAAAATGCCATGAATACTTCATAAATTATAGATATGTCGGAGATGTATCAACGAGGCATGCACCTCAGAAACGCGCAATACCAATGGAATGCCTTGGCATAATAAAAATAAACGCAGGCATAAGAATGGCGGTAGAGACACAGAGGATGCCGCAGTCAAAACAGGGTTCACGGGACCTAGATCCGGGCACAAGCAAAAACCCTTTAAAGGGAATAGGGATGTACCCAGCCAGCTAGATAAATTCCTCGACAGACCACATGAAATTCATGGCACCTCGGATAAACCAGCAACTCACACTAATAGAAATTGTTGGGTCTTCAAGGAAGCCAGCAAGGTAGCAATGGAGGGTCAAAATAAAACCCAACCTCGCTGCGAAGACGAGGATGAATATTGGCAGCCCAACAATGGAGACTGAAAGAAGTTTCCTAATGAGGTAACAGAAGTAAACATGATTTACGTTACCCACATCCATAAAAGGGAGAGGAAGCATGTACTTCGGGATATTTACTCGCTAGAAGTAGTTGCCCCGAAGTTCAACCCGTGGTCGGCTTACCCGATCAGATTTGACAAACATGACCATCTGACCAACATCAGGCATGGAGTATCGTCCGCACTCGTCCTAGACCCGTTTGTTGATGGTTTTCATTTGACACATCTCCTTATGGACGGAGGAAGCAACCTTAACTAAATCTACGAGGACACGGTTAGGAAGATGGGCATTGACTTATCTCGGATCAAACCAAGCAGCATGTATCACCCTCGATGTGACTATATCTCCCACGTGTCGAGGCACGACTTAGAGGCATAATCGCATTGAAGGCATATGTCGCAAGTTAGGCAATCTTCACAACATCCCATGTAATATAGATAAATAAAGGGGAGATACATAGTTGGCTTACACTCGCCAGGTCAATCAAGTACGTAAATAACATTACGTCATTCAAACACTCATGGCCCGACTACGGCGCCAAAAATAGAAGAACAACCCAACATGTGACACGGTCCCGATCAGCCCAACTGGGCACCACTACTGATCATCAGGAAAAGAAACATAGTAACGTTGAGAGTCCTCGTCGAACTCCCACTTGAGCTCGAGCGCGTCACCTGGAGCGGAATCGTCAGGCCCTGCATCTGGTGTAATAGTAAGCTGTGAGCCACAGGGACTCAGCAATCTCGCACCCTCGCGATCAAGACTATTTAAGCTTAATAGGTATGGCAAGGTAAATATATGTGGAGCTGCAGCAAGCGACTAGCATATGTGGTGGCTATCCTGTTCGCAAAAGAGAGCGAGAAGAGGAGGCGAAGCACGAGCGAGAAACTAGAGAGCAACCTGCGCAAGCATTACTCCAACATCGTGTTCACTTCCCGGACTCCGCCGAGAAGAGACCATCACGGTAACTCACACTGTTGATTCATTTTAATTAAGTTAAGGTTCAAGTTATCTACAACCGGACATTAAAAAATATCCATCTGCCCATAACCGTGGGCACGGCTTTCGAAAGATTCAAAACCCTGCAGGGGAGTCCCAACTTAGTCCATGACAAGCTCTCACGGTCAATGAAGGAATAGACCTCCTCCCGAGACGTTCCGATCAGACTCGGTACCTCGGTTCTTCAAGACACTTCGACAGGTTAAAACAAGACCAGCAACACCGCCCGAATGTGCCGACAAATCCCGATAGGAGCTGCACATATCTCGTTCTCGGGGCACACTCAGATGAGCCAGACGTCGGGTAGGCTAGCCCAGAGTTGCCCCTAGTAGCCCCGGACATCGCTCGGTTGGACCAACACTCAGAGAAGCACTGGCCCGGGGGGGCTAAAATAAGATGACCCTCGGGCTCCGGAAACCCAAGGGAAAAGTGGCTAGGTGGCAAATTGTAAAACCAAGGTTGGGCATTGCTGGAAAAGCTTTAATCAATACGAACTATCAGGGGGTTCCCATTATAACCCAACCGCGTAAGGAACGCAAAATCCGGGAACATAACACCGATATGACGGAAACTAGGGCGGCAAGAGTGGAACAAAACACTAGGCGAGAGGCCGAGCCTTCCACCCTTTACCAAGTATATAGATGCATTAAGATAACAAGATAAAATAATGATATCCCAACAAGTAAATAATGTCCCAATAAGGAACGGTCTCCAATCTTCACCTGCAACTAGCAACGCTATAAGAGGGGCTGAGCAAAGCGGTAACATAGCCAATCAAAGGTTTGCTAGGACATGGTGGGTTAGAGGTTTGAAATGGCAATTTGGGAGGCTTTAAAGCAAGTGGTAGGCATCGTAGCATTGGCATAGCAAAAGAGCGAGCAATCTAGCATAACAAAGATAGTAGTGATTTCGAGGGTATGATCATCTTGCCTGCAAAGTTGTCAGAGTTGACTGGATCCTCGAAAGCAAACTCAACGGGCTCCTCGTTAGCAAACTCGTCTCCTGGCTCTACCCAAACACGACAAACAAGCAAACGGAGCACAATCAACCACGTGCAAGGCTCAAACAATATGATGCAAAGATGATATGCTATGCGGGATGCGATGCGGGATGCATATGCAAGATTTGACAAGGAATGCATGAACCTGGCCTCAACATGGAAATCCAAGTGTGCCACTGGAAAGATGAGATGAAATCTCTTGAAAACGATATAAAGAACGCCGGAATCGGAGTTACGGTTTGGAAATGGCAAGCAATTCAAATATGGCCACGTTCCGCGATTTACAGCAAGTAGCCATCTAAATGCAATGAGATGAACAAGCTACAGCACTCAAACATGGCATAAAAATACATGGCAGGGATGCATTCATGATGCTTAACAAAAGTCTAGCACTAAGATACGGCCAATTCATCCATTAACAGGTTCAAACAAGCATGGCAAAAATGCATATGGTAAACAGATCTCAGACTTAGTGAAATTAACACTTGTCTGGAATTTCAGATCAGATAGCACTCTTCGGAGCATGAAAACTATATGCTACAGTACCTTAAGATGGCAAAGTAAAGCATGGCATGGAGATACTCAAAGAGCTTAACAAAAGTCCCTTAGTGACCTTGAGCCAAAAGGGATCAAAAAATACAATTGTAAGCATGTGAACATGGCAAAAACATAATCAGTTCTCAGACTTGGTGAAAAACTGGAGCATGCTGAAACAGATATCAAGTAGGCATGTTTACGAGCTCGATGCACTCACTACGGAGCAAGTCATGACAATATAAGCATACACCCATCAAGAATACACAAAATGAAATCTAGACATGGCAAGAACAATAGCATAGCATGCACGGATCAACTACAACATCATCGGCAAAATCGCTAACAAGTAGACAATCTGCCCAGATTCACGAAGTAGCAAAAGTAGAGCTCGATTGGCTCAAGCTAGGGTGCTCCATAATTGAAAACAAAGACATGGATAGATAGAGCACTACAAGATTAACAAAACATCCTTACTGATCATCCTCAAAAGAGGCACGGATCACTAGGAAACAACATGAACATATGGCATCATGAGATAAACAGCTCAAGGACTTAGTGGAAATGCTAAGTCCCTGAAATCAGCATTACCAAGAGCCTCACTTTGCAAGCTCGTGCTAGTCACCACACACATCACAAAAATACATGGGTTGCACATCTGGAAAGATGGCAAAACCCTTAACAAAACATATGTAGAGCTCGTGGGCATATCATGCACACAATAATCATGGCAAAAATGACAAATATCTAAATGGAGCAGCAGATCTGGCAATTATCTCAAGTAGCCCTCTTCTAACAGAATTTCGGGCATCAAGATGAAATCAAATGAAAATGATGCAATGGAATGAAATGATGTACTCTCTGAAGCGAACATTTTGATATGCTATATGCCCAAAACGGTGTTATGGATACAAAGTTACGACGCGATGAACATAGGCAAAAAATTAGGGTTAGGGACGGAAAGTCAACCGAGATCTAGATCCGGATCTGGCACTGTTCACGCGTGGATTAAGAAGTTCACCGGCCGGAGCTCGCCGGAGTTGACGACGTCGACGGCGGCCGGTGGATCCGTGGAAGGAGGAGGGTGGAGAGGCGAGGCGACCCGGGCGGTGCGGCGCGGCCTCCGGCAACGTGGGGCGGCGGTGTGGCGAGGAGAGGCGGCGGCGGCCGGTGTGGGACGCTGCGGCGGAGCAGCGAGGGTCGCGGCGGAGGGATGGCGGCGGTGGTCCGGCGTCGGCACAGGAGAGGAGAGGCGGCGCGGGCGGATGGCGGGCGGCGGCGCGCGCTTCGGGCCGCGGGGGCTCCTCCCGGGCCGAGCGGGCCGCGGCGGGGTGGAGCGGCCGGCGTGCCACGTGTTGGCGCCTGGTTGGTCGCGGGCGTCGGCGGCGGGTTGTCCGACACGGACGGACAATGTCCGGCGCGGCGGATCTGGGATTTTTAGGGTTTCGAGGAGGGGATCCGAGATTTGGAATGAGGGGTCTATATATAGGCATAGAGGGAGCTAGGAGAGTCCAAATGAGGTGCGGTTTTAGTCCACGCGATCATGATCGAACGCTCTAGATGATGGAGAGGGTTTTGGTGGGTTTTGGGCCAACTTGGAGGGGTGTTGGGCTGCAACACACACGAGGCCTTTTCGGTCCCTCGGTTAACCGTTGGAGCATCAAACGAAGTCCAAATGGTACGAAACTTGACAGGCGGTCTACTGGTAGTAAACCAAGGCCGCTTGGCAAGTCTTGGTCCAATCCGGAAATGTTTAACCCCCACACACAAAAGAAAGCTAGAAATGACCACCGGAGGAGAACGAAGCACCGGAATGCAAAATGGACAACAGGGAAAATGCTCGAATGCATGAGATGAACACGTATGCAAATGCAATGCATATGATGACATGATATGAGATGCATGACAACGATAAAAACACACGGAGACAAAGACCCGAACCCGAGAAAAGAAATTAACTTAACGCCGGAAACGGCAAGAGTTGGAATACATATTGGGAAAGTCATATCCGGGGTGTTACAACACTCCACCACTACGAAAGGATCTCGTCCCGAGATCTAGGACTGAAAGAACGCCGGGTACTCAGAATGGAGGTGATCCTCGCGTTCCTAGGTAGCTTCACGGTCGGAATGGTGTGACCACTTGACTTTGAGGAATTTGATCGACTTGTTGCGAGTCTTGCGTTCAGTCTCTTAAAGAATAGCAACTGGGTGCTCACGATATGAGAGATCTTCTTAGAGCTCAATGTCCTCGAAGTTGACGGTGTGGCCAGGAGTCTTGAAGCACTTCCGAAGCTGAGAGACATGGAACACGTCATGAACATTTGCAAAGTTTGAAGGAAGCCCGAGTTGATAGGCGAGATCTCCTCTCTTGCTGACAATCTTGAAAGGTCCCATGTATCTGGGGGCAAGCTTGCCTTTGATACCGAAGCGACGAGTACCTTTCATAGGAGAGACGCGGAGGTACACATGATCTCTGATCTCGAAAGCCAAATCACGGTGCTTACTATCACAGTAGCTCTTCTGGTGGGATTGGGCTGCTTTGAGGTTATCTCGAATGACTTTGCACATTTCCTCTGCCTCTGTGATTAAGTCATTTCCGAGAAGCTGACGTTCACTGGTTTCAGACCAGTTGAGAGGGGTACGGCACTTCCTTCCATACAGAATTTCAAATGGGGCCTTGCCCGAACTTGCTTGAAAACTGTTGTTGTAGGAGAATTCAGCATAAGGAAGACAATCCTCCCACTTCATGCCAAAGGAGATCACACAAGCCCTGAGCATATCTTCAAGAATCCGGTTGACACGCTCGACTTGACCGCTAGTTTGAGGATGGAAAGCTGTGCTGAAGTGGATGTTGGTGCCCATGGCCTTCTGAAAAGAATCCCAAAACTTGGAGGTAAAGATGCTGCCACGGTCTGAAGAGATCACTTGTGGAATACCGTTCAGAGAGACAATTCGAGAGGTATAGAGCTCTGCCAATTGAGCTGCAGTGATTGACTCTTTGATAGGCAGAAAATGAGCCACTTTAGTGAGTTTGTCGATGACAACGAATATAGCATCATTGCCATGCTTGGACTTTGGAAACCCAGTCACGAAGTCCATCTCAATGTGGTCAAACTTCCATTCTGGAATGTCAAGAGGTTGGAGGAGACCAGCTGGCCTTTGGTGTTCTGCCTTCACTCTTCTGTAGACATCACACTCATTCATGAATTGAGCAATCTCGCGCTTCATTCGAGTCCACCAATAAGCCTGCTTGAGGTCCTGATACATCTTCGTGCTCCTAGGGTGGATGGATAGGAGAGAATTGTGAGCCTCGTTCATGATCACTTTACGAAGGTCACCTTTGGGTACAACAATACGATCCTCGAAGAAGAGAGTGTCCTTGTCGTCAAGGCGGTAGCACTTGTACTTGGGTTGACTCTTGGCAATCCCAATCTTCATCTTTTTCACCATAGCATCAAGAAGCTGGGCTTGGCGAATCTGGTCTTCCAAGGTAGGAGAGACTTGAAGGTTGGTGAGGAAACCTTGAGGAACAACTTGCAGATTAAGTTTGCGGAAAGCTTCACAAAGCTCGGGTTGATAAGGCTTGAGAATCAGACTGTTACAATAAGCCTTCCTGCTCAATGCGTCAGCAATCACATTGGCCTTGCCTGGAGTATACTCGATACTCGGATTATACTCTTGAATCATTTCGACCCATCGAGTTTTCCTGAGGTTGAGATTAGGCTGAGTGAAGATGTACTTGAGACTCTTGTGATCAGTGAAAATGTCCACTTTTCTTCCCAATAAGAGATGTCTCCAAGTCAAAAGAGCATGCACAACTGCCGCCAACTCGAGATCATGAGTGGGGTAGTTCTTCCCATTGGGCTTCAATTGGCGAGAGGTATAAGCAACAACTTTCTTCTCTTGCATCAACACTGCGCCAAGACCTTGGAGAGAGGCATCACTAAAGACCTCGTACGGTTTGGATTCATCAGGCGGGGTCAGAACTGGAGCAGTGATCAATTTCTCTTTCAAAGTGTTGAAAGAAATGTCACACTCCGGAGACCAAATGTACTTGACGTGCTTCTGGAGATGATTTGAGAGAGGCTTCGCGATCTTGGAAAAGTTTTCAATGAATCTTTGGCAATAGCTTGCGAGACCGAGGAAGCTACGGAGTTGCTTCACGTTCTGAGGAGGTTCCCAATTCACAATTGCAGACACCTTCTCAGGATTCACCGCAATGCCCTTGGCAGAGATGATATGACCAAGATAAAGAACCTCATCGAGCCAAAATTCACACTTGGAGAACTTGGCGTAGAACTTGTGTTCCCTCAACTTATCGAGTACCAAACGCAAGTGCTTGGCATGATCTTCCTTGTTCTTCGAGAAGACCAGAATGTCATCGAGATAGACCAAAACGAAGTCATTGGTGTAGGCATTGAAGATGAAGTTCATCATGTGAGAGAACGTCGGAGGAGCGTTGACGAGGCCAAAAGACATGACAGTGTATTCGTATGAACCATAGCTTGTCCTGAAAGCCGTCTTGGGAATATCTTGCTCATGGATTCGAATCTGATGATAACCCATACGGAGATCAAGCTTGGAGAATACTTGGGAACCTTTGAGTTGTTCGAACAGCTCATTGATGTTAGGAAGTGGGTATTTGTTCTTTATGGTCTTCTTGTTCAATGGGCGGTTATCAACACAGAGTCGGTCCGTTCCATCCTTCTTCTTCACAAAAAGAAAACCACAACCCCACGGAGAAGAACTAGGCTGGACGAGACCCATTCTCTCTTGAATATCGAGTTGCTTCTTCATCTCCTTCAACTCTTCAGGTCCGAGCTTGAAAGGATGCTTGCACACTGGTTCCGTGCCAGGCTCAAGATCAATGACGAATTCAACTGGCCGGTGCGGAGGCATTCCTCAAAGCTCTTCTGGAAAGACATCTTGATATTCGCAAATGACTGGAATCTGCGAGATAGCATCCAGTTCACCCTTCTCATTGAGAGAAAATGGACGGATGGTATCATCACGAGTGGCAAAGACAATTACATCCTCAGACGAATGAGTCAATTGAATCTGCCTAGCTGCACAGTCAAGATGTGCCTTGTGCTTAGAAAGCCAATCCATTCCGAGAATAAGATCAATATCCGAGTTGCCAAGAACCATTGGGGAAGAAAGAAACTTGTAGTCGCCCAAGGTGATAGTAACATCTGGGGCGATAGCGCTTTCATTCATGAATTTACCCGGAGAAACAACAGATAACTGTCTAGGCAAATCTTGTAAAGGCAACTCATGCTTATTAACAAATGGTCTCGAGTTGAAACAATGCGATGCACCCGTGTCAAAAAGAACTTTTGCAGGAATATCATTAACAGGAAGGTTACCCATAATGACATCTGATGAGTCCTCTGCCTGAGCTGCATTCATCAAGTTGACCTTGGCGGACTTGGGGTTATGCTTGACCACAGCTGTACTTGCCGATCTGACAGGAGGAGGAGGAGGAAGACGCCTCTGGTTGAAACACTTGTTGGCATAGTGACCCTTCTGTTGGCACTTGTTGCACGTGACCTCTGAAAGCGGACGGTGGTACGGAGCACTCGATCTTGGAGCTTGAGACGAAGTCTTGTTCTGAAAGCCAGGGTTGGGTGGGTGGGAAGATCCACTGCCACCTTTGCTCTTCTACTGATACGGCTGACGGAACGGAGGAGGAGGAAGCCAATATTTCTGCTGCTTGGCCACTTGAGTAGAGGAAGAAGGAGTAGCATCTCTGACTCGCTTCTTGGAAGCATCACACCTCAGTTGAGCAGCCTCTTGCTTCAATGCCATGTTGTTGAACTCATCGTATCTCAAGGGCTCAACGAGCACAAGAGCTAGCTGAATTTCTTCTCTGAGACCACCCCTGAGCTGGTATATCATGCTCTTCTCATCAGGGACGTCCTGCTTGGCAAAGCGGGCGAGCTTCTGGAACAACTTGTTGTAGTCATAGAGAGACAAAGAGCCTTGCTTCAGGTTGCGGAATTCCTCACGCTTGCTTTCAATCACGCTCTTAGGGATATGGTGAGCTCTAAAATCTTGACGGAATTCATCCCAGGTAATCAAACATCCACCTCTAGAATCCTTGTACTGCTAGAACCATTCTGCAGCTTGATCTTTGAGTTGGAAGGAAGCGAACTTGATGAAATCTTCAAGCCTGACGTTACTGTAGTCGAAATGCTTGCACAAATCCACGAGCCAATCGTCAGCATCGGTTGGCGCAACACAATTGCTGAAAGTCTTTGGCCCATTAGCAAGGAACTGGTTGAGTGTAGCAAAGTGATTCTGATTGTTGCCTTGGTTCCCTTGGTTGCCTTGATTGCGCTCTTGGAGAATTTGCATGATCAACTGTGTGTTTTCATTGGTTGCGGCCGTCACAGCTTGCCATGCCTCCGGAGGAGGTGGAGGTGGTGGCGGATCAGGATTTGGAGTAGTGCGCGTTGGAGGAGCCATCCTGAAGAGGTTCACCACCGTTAGCACGTAGACAGATAAAATGAAGCTGAATCCAACAGAATGAAAATTGCAACATATAGTCTTCACATCCGAACAAAATGAACGAATGCATTCCTCTTGAAATGGTCACATATCCATAAATTGAGAAGCCACTTAGAATTTAGGTAGAGAAATAAATCAACAAGGTACGGATCAAGAACGAATACTCGGTAAGAAATCCCAATCGCAAACCAAATATCCGTGGAAGAAGAACTAGAGCTACAAAAATTCCCACCTATGAAACTCCCGAACCTTTCTGGTATGCAATCAGGTGTTGGGGATACAGGGGAAGCATAATATCTCACCCAAATCTAGCAAATCCTACATCCAGCTGTATCCATCCTTCAACACATAACCAAGAAAAACTTCGGAAACCATCTACCTCAACCTTCGAAAAGCATCCGTTATACAAGTTATGGCGATACTCCCTAACTCCCGCCCCAGTACTAGGTGGCGTCGAGGTTATCTCACCAACGAACTGCATAAAAGAGATTTTCGATGTTGGCGTACTAGACTCAGGTATTCCAGAACTGCAACGATAAAATTATGACGACAACACCTCAGAGCTCAACTCCCCGGGACACTTCCACAAAACCCCTGACAGGAGGCACCAAGACAATGTTCTCGTTATAAAACCATCGAAACGATTCCAAGATACCCGCGTGATCCTAAAATTTTTTTAGTGAAATTTGAGAAGAGAAGAGTCAAAACTCTATGTCAGGATGCCTTACCAGAGCGATGAGGAGACTGGGAAGTAAAAAGAATTACTAAACTCTCCGGTATATAATTCCTAAATGACTCAAAAACATTTTTCTAGACACAACTCGGCTGCTAAAAACGATCAAGCAAAGGGGCTCCTAAGGTCGGGGAAGGCTCTGATACCAACTTGTAACACCCTCGATGCGACTATATCTCCCACGTGTCGAGGCATGACTTAGAGGCATAATCGCATTGAAGGCATATGTCGCAAGTTAGGCAATCTTCACAACATCCCATGTAATATAGATAAATAAAGGGTAGATACATAGTTGGCTTACACTCTCCACGTCAATCAAGTATGTAAATAACATTACATCATTCAAACACTCATGGCCCGACTACGGCGGAAAAAATAGAAGAACAACCCAACATGCGACACGGTCCTGATCACCCCAACTGGGCACCACTACTGATCATCAGGAAAAGAAACATAGTAACGTTGAGAGTCCTCGTCGAACTCCCACTTGAGCTCGAGCGCATCACCTGGAGCGGAATCGTCAGGCCCTGCATCTGGTGTAATAGTAAGCTGTGAGCCACAGGGACTCAGCAATCTCGCACCCTCGCGATCAAGACTATTTAAGCTTAATAGGTATGGCAAGGTAAATATATGTGGAGCTGCAGCAAGCGACTAGCATATGTGGTGGCTATCATGTTCGCAAAAGAGAGCGAGAAGAGGAGGCAAGGCGCGAGCGAGAAACTAGAGAGCAACCTGCGCAAGCATTACTCCAACACCGTGTTCACTTCCCGGACTCCGCCGAGAAGAGACCATCACGGTAACTCACACTGTTGATTCATTTTAATTAAGTTAAGGTTCAAGTTATCTACAACCGGACATTAACAAATTCCCATCTGCCCATAACCGCGGGCACGGCTTTCGAAAGATTCAAAACCCTGCAGGGGAGTCCCAACTTTGCCCATGACAAGCTCTCACGGTCAACAAAAGGAATAGACCTCCTCCTGAGACGTTCCGCTCAGACTCGGTACCTCGGTTCTTCAAGACACTTCGACAGGTTAAAACAAGACCAGCAACACTGCCCGAATGTGCTGACAAATCCCGATAGGAGCTGCACATATCTCGTTCTCGGGGCACACTCAGATGAGCCAGACGTCGGGTAGGCCAGCCCAGAGTTGCCCCTGGTAGCCCCGGACATCGCTCGGTTGGACCAACACTCAGAGGAGCACTGGCCCGGGGGGGCTAAAATAAGATGACCCTCGGGCTCCGGAAACCCAAGGGAAAAGAGGCTAGGTGGCAAATGGTAAAACCAAGGTTGGGCATTGCTGTAAAAGCTTTAATCAAGATGAACTATCAAGGGGTTCCCATTATAACCCAACCGCGTAAGGAACGCAAAATCCGGGAACATAACACCGATATGACGGAAACTAGGGCGGCAAGAGTGGAACAAAACACTAGGCGAGAGGCCGAGCCTTCCACCCTTTACAAAGTATATAGATGCATTAAGATAACGAGATAAAATAATGATATCCCAACAAGTAAATAATGTCCCAACAAGGAACGGTCTCCAATCTTCACCTGCAACTAGCAACGCTATAAGAGGGGCTGAGCAAAGCGGTAACATAGCCAATCAAAGGTTTGCTAGGACATGGTGGGTTAGAGGTTTGACATGGCAATTTGGGAGGCTTAAAAGCAAGTGGTAGGCATCGTAGCATTGGCATAGCAAAAGAGCGAGCAATCTAGCATAACAAAGATAGTAGTGATTTCGAGGGTATGATCATCTTGCCTGCAAAGTTGTCAGAGTTGACTGGATCCTAACAAACTCAACGGGCTCCTCGTTAGCAAACTCTTCTCCCGGCTCTACCCAAACAAGACAAACAAGCAAACGGAGCACAATCAACCACGTGCAAGGCTCAAACAATATGATGCAAAGATGATATGCTATGCGGGATGCGATGCGGGATGCATATGCAAGATTTGACAAGGAATGCATGAACCTGGCCTCAACATGGAAATCCAAGTGTGCCACTGGAAAGATGATATGAAATCGCTTGAAATCAATATAAAGAACGCCGGAATCGGAGTTACGGTTTGGAAATGGCAAGCAATTCAAATATGGCCACGTTCCGCGATTTACAGCAAGTAGCCATCTAAATGCAATGAGATGAACAAGCTACAGCACTCAAACATGGCATAAAAATACATGGCAGGGATGCATTCATGATGCTTAACAAAAGTCTAGCACTGAGATACGGCCAATTCATCCATTAACAGGTTCAAACAAGCATGGCAAAAATGCATATGGTAAACAGATCTCAGACTTGGTGAAATTAACACTTGTCTGGAATTTCAGATAAGATAGCACTCTTCGGAGCATGAAAACTATATGCTACAGTACCTGAACATGGCAAAGTAAAGCATGGCATGGAGCTAATCAAAGAGCTCAACAAAAGTCCCTTAGTGACCTTGACCAAGAAAGGATCAGAAAATACAATTGCAAGCATGTGAACAAGGCAAAAACATAATCAGTTCTCAGACTTAGTGAAAAACTGGAGCATGCTGAAACAGATATCAAGTAGGCATGTTTACGAGCTCGATGCACTCACTATGGAGCAAGTCATGACAATATAAGCATACACCCATCAAGAATACACAAAATGAAAGCTAGACATGGCAAAAACAATAGCATAGCATGCGCGGATCAACTACAACATCATCGGCAAAATCGCTAACAAGTAGACAATCTGCCCAGATTCACGAAGTAGCAAAAGTAGAGCTCGATTGGCTCAAGCTAGGGTGCTTGATAATTGCAAACAAAGACATGGATAGATAGAGCACTACAAGATTAACAAAACATCCTTACTGATCATCCTCAAAAGAGGCACGGATCACTAGGAAACAACATGAACATATGGCATCATGAGATAAACAGCTCAAGGACTTAGTGGAAATGCTAAGTCCCTGAAATCAGCATTACCAAGAGCCTCACTTTGCAAGCTCGTTCTAGTCACCACACACATCACAAAAATACATGGGTTGCACCTCTGGAAATATGGAAAAACCCTTAACAAAACATATGTAGAGCTCATGGGCATATCATGCACACAATAATCATGGCAAAAATGACAAATATCTAAATGGAGCAGCAGATCTGGCAATTATCTCAAGTAGCCCTCTTCTAACAGCATTTCGGGCATCAAGATGAAATCAAATGAAAATGGTGCAATGGAATGAAATGATGTACTCTCTGAGACGAACATTTTGATATGCTATATGCCCAAAACGGAGTTATGGATGCAAAGTTACGATGTGATGAACATAGGCAAAAAAATTAGGGTTAGGGACGGAAAGTCAACCGAGATCTAGATCCCGATCTGGCACTGTTCACGCGCGGATTACGAGGTTCACCGGCCGGAGCTTGCCGGAGTTGACGATGTCGACGGCGGCCGGCGGATCTGTGGAAGGAGGAGGGTGGAGAGGCGAGGCGACCCGGGAGGTGCGGCGCGGCCTCCGGCAATGTGGGGCGGCGGCGTGGCGAGGAGAGGGGGCGGCGGCCGGAGTGGGACGCTGCGGCAGAGCGGCGAGGGTCGCGGCGGAGGGACGGCGGCGGTGGTCCGGCGCCGGCGCGGGAGAGGAGAGGCGGCGCGGGCGGATGGCGGGCGGCGGGGCGCACGTCGGGCCGCAGGGGCTCCTCCCGTGCCGAGCGGGCCGCGGCGGGGTGGAGCGGCCGGCGTGCCACGTGTCGGTGCCTGGTTGGTTGCGGGCGTCGGCGGCGGGGTGTCCGGCGCGGACGGACAATGTCCAGCGCGACGGATCTGGGATTTTTAGGGTTTCGAGGAGGGGATCCGAGATTTGGAATGAGGGGCCTATATATAGGCATAGAGGGAGCTAGGAGAGTCCAAATGAGGTGCGGTTTTTGGCCACGCGATCGTGATCGAACGCTCTAGATGATGGACAGGGTTTTGGTGGGTTTTGGGACAACTTGGAGGGGTGTTGGGCTGCAACACACACGAGGCCTTTTCAGTCCCTCGGTTAACCGTTGGAGCATCAAACGAAGTCCAAATGGTACGAAACTTGACAGGTGGTCTACCGGTAGTAAACCAAGGCCGCTTGGCAAGTCTCGGTCCAATCCGGAGATGTTTAACCCCCACACACAAAAGAAAGCTAGAAATGACCACCGGAGGAGAACGAAGCGCCAGAATGCAAAACATACAACGGGGAAAATGCTCGAATGCATGAGATGAACACGTATGCAAATGCAATGCATATGATGACATGATATGAGATGCATGACAACGATAAAAACACACATAGACAAAGACCCGAACCCGAGAAAATAAAATAACTTAACGCCGGAAACGGCAAGAGTTGGAATACATATTGGGAAAGTCATATCCGGGGTGTTACACAGCACTACCTTTAAAGGTGTCATACCATGTGTTGAAGCTCGTCGCACGGGCACCGTGACACTGGAGGTAGTCTTCGGGTCACCTGAGAACTTCAGGAGCGAAGAGTTAATATTCGACATCATCCCTTTGCGAAGGGGATACAACGCGCTCCTAGGGCACATCGCATTTGCTCGCTTCAATGCAGTCCAGCATTACACTTACCTTAAGCTTAAAACTCTAGGACCTAACAGTGTTATTACAGTTAACGGTAACACTAAACACTCTCTCCACATGGATTAGCAAACAACGGCCTTTGCAGTCGAGGTACATGCATCTGAGAAGGCAGCCCATTGCGGTAAACGCACCCTAGCACTTCGAAGTGTACGCGGTCCACGCAAGTAGACCCCAAACATGCACCCCCATCCTAAATAGGGCGTACGGGCTCCTCGCACTCCCTTGGAAGGGGCGTTACATCCCTAGAGTGCACAATTTCACTCTAAAAATTCCCTGGGCCGCCATGGAGCCAAAGCAACGAAAATGTCGAATCGGCTATACTGACAAAGATGAAGCTTTGAGCTCACACATAGGAAAGGATGTGTCAAAGAGCTAGCCAACAAAAGCATGCCCATGTGGCCTCAACCACACAATCGATAGATGCAGACCTCTTCAAAGGACTCGGCCAATGAACGCCTCAAGCAACATGAACGACCGAGGTTGCATGCTATCCGTACTAATCTTCGTCATAAACAAAGACCAGCTAGTCAACAACATGGACACATAGAGGTGTGGCAGGAAGCGGCCCGGGCTCATAAACCCGATGACAAAGTCCGCCCTATTTATATTTTACTCCTTCATTTTCTTCAATCGCATTCTATCTTCTTTAGTTCCTCTTGCAACAGCTCGGCATGTGAGGCTATGAAATAACAAAATCATGCCCCTTAAGGTCCTTAAACGCATTACCTGCAAGCTACAAGAACATCCTTATGATATAACTGCTAAAGGGCTTTGTTTATAGGCCCCAAATTACAAGTCCAAAGTACTCAGCATCTCAGATTTTGCATTATATGCATCAATTTGGAATCTAAATTTTGGTCAATAGTTGGGTTGCCCGGCTCCTACGTGTAACCCTTATGTTCCCGACAATATCTGCTAAGGGTGTAACTGGAGAACTGATGACCCACAAGTATAGGGGGCCAATCATAGTACTTTCGATAAGCAAGAGTGTCGAACCCAACGAGGAGCAGAAGGAAATTACAATTTTCTGCAAGCACTGAAATTGTCGGTAACAGGTAGTTTAATAGCAAGATAATTTGTAACGAGCTAGTAATGGTAACGGTAAATAAAGTGCAGCATGTCACCATGTCACTTCCATCATGTTGGTTTGATTCGTGTTCGCTACTTTGATAATTTGATATGTGTATGGACCGGTGCTTGGGTGTTGTTCTTACTTGAACAAACCACCCACTTATGATTAACCCCCTCGCAAGCATCCGCAACTACGAGAAAAGTACTAAGATAAAATCTAACCATGACATTAAACATTTGAATCCAAATTAGTCCCTTACGAAGTAGCGCATAAACTAGAGTTTAAGCTTCTATCACTCTAGCAACCCATCATATAATAACTACTCCAGAATGCTTTCCCTTAGGCCCAAATATGGTGAAGTGCCATGTAGTCGACGTTCACATGACACCACTAAGGGAATCACAACATACATATCATCAAAATATTGAACACATATCAAGTTCACATCATTACTTGCAAGATGACTTCTCATGAGACCTCAAGAACAAAAGTAACTACTCACAAATGATAATCATTCTCAAGATCATAGGGGTATTAAATAGCATAATGGATCTGAACATATAATGTTCCACCGAATAAACCATATACTAATCAACTACAATATGTAATCAACACTACTAGTCACCCACAGGTACCAATCTGAGGTTCCGGTACAAAGATTGAACACAAGAGATGAACTAGGGTTTGAGAGGAGATGGTGTTGTTGAAGATGTTGATGGATATTGGTCTCCTAAAGATGAGAGGGTTGTTGGTGATGATGATGGCTTCGATTTCTCACTACGGGTGGGAAGTTCCCCAGGCGGAGTCGCTCCGCCGGTGGGCAAAAGTGCTCCTGCGCAAGTTCTGCCTCGAGATGGCGGCGCTCCATCCCGAAAATCCTCTCCTCATTTTTTCTAGGTCAAAATGACCTATATACCAGACGATAGGAACCAGAGGTGGGCTGGGCTGAGCACAACCCACCAGGGCGCGCCTTGGGGGCCTGGTGCGCCCAAGTGTCTTGTGCTCACCAGGTGGTCCCCCTCCGGTAGTTATTTGCTCCTTTATTTTTTTCTATATTCTGAAACAATTCTCTGTAAATTTTCAGCTCATTTGGAGATGTGTAGAATAGGTAACTCAGACATAGCTTTTTCAGGTCCAGAATTCCAGCTGCCGGCATTCTCCCTCTTTGTGTAAACCTTGCATATTATGAGAGAAAAGGCATTAGAATTACTCCATAAAGCATTATTATGCATAAAAACATAGTGAATAACAATAGGAAAACATGATGCAAAATGGATGTATCAACTCCCCAAGCTTAGAACTCGATTGTCCTCAAGCGAAAAACCGATATCGAAAAACATGTCCACATGCTTAGAGAGAGAGAGGTGTCGATAAAAGCAAAATACAGACAAACAAGCATCATGCTTACTATTATAATAGAAACAAACTTTATCATAGAACTTTATCCCATAACTTTAACATATAACTTCTCACGAACAAGTAACAATTCATCACAACCTAGAAGTAAAAGCATAAACTATATTGAAAACTAACAAACTATGTTCTCAGTCAACTTTGCAATTACAATTCATCATCTTTTCATGAAGGGTCTCGTATTGGAGCCTTTTGTCAAGTCCACATACTCAACCATGATATAATCATCTATGATTTCTAACACTCACCGCATACCCATGAGCAAAAAATTTCAACCAGACACATAGAAAGATAGGGGCTTATAGTTTCGCCTCCCAACATATTCACCTCAAGGGTGATGTCAGCAGTAATAACTCATGCTCACTCATATCCAATTAGATATATGTGCCTAGATCTTTCCTCACCACATGATGCTTGTAAAAAGAGAAAATAAAAAGGAATAGGGAAGAATACTTTGACTCTTGCATAAAAATAAATACATAAAAGTAAAAGATAGTCCCTTCGCAGAGGGAAGCATAGGTTGTCATGCGCTTTTTGGTTTGTATGCTCAATCTTTTAGTGCAAAAGAATGTCACGGTATATTGCCCTTATGCTAGCAAAATTTATTATGCAGTCTGTCGCCTTTCTTATTTTGCCATCCCAATTTCGTAGAACGCTCAATTTTCTCTTACACTAAATGATGCAACACATTTAGAAGAAATTTTTATTGCCTTATTGCACAGATGACAACTTACTTGAAGGATCTTACTCAATCCATAGGTTGGTAGGGTGGACTCCCAAAACAAGATATTGGGTTTAAGGGTTTTTGGACGCACAAGTAGTATCTCTACTTAGTGCGGGATTTTTGGCTAGCAAAGATATTGGGCAAGAACCACATGTTAAAGGATCTACTACAATATAACTTCTATGTGAATATGAACAAGCATAAATCATTACGTTGTCTTCCTTGTCCAACGTCATCAATTTTGGCATACAATATTTTGATGGGGGCTCACAATCATAAAATATGTCCAAGATAGTGTATTTGCATGTGAATCTTCTATCCCCTTATTAACTCTTTCATGAATTGCATCATTTACCAATCCTATGTTTCTCAATCTCCAATAAATTTTACCACTTATACTTTTCCTTATGTGATGTCATTACTTACCATAAGAGTAGCATATGATCTTTTTCATTATTTCCTTTTTATTTTGATTGAAACATAAAAGTAAAGAAAGCAAAACTCGAACTAAACTTTATTATATATCTCGCACACGATTACATAGATATATAGATCACTAAGAAAACACTTGAAAAAGATTGAACTAAATTTTTATTCAACTAATTCAAAATATAACCAAAGATCAAACTAAGATAGATAAAGGTAAAGGAGGTGGTGTGATACGCTACCGGGGCACCTCCCCCAAGCTTGCACAAGCCAAGGGGAGTGACCATACCATGTACTCAAGTCTCTTTGGTGGTGAAGGTGATGGTGGTGATGAGGTAGTAAGTTTGTCAAGCTTGCATTGGAGGCTAAAATTGTTTTCCCTAAGATCGTCATTCTCCAGCTCAAGCTTCAATATCTTCTTGCATAGGGATTCCTTGCTTTCTTCAGGTAACGAGGAGGGATAGGTTCGTCTTCGTCCTTCTCATCTGAGAACCACACATAGGAAAAGTGTACTTGATGATATTTAGGTCTAGGGGCTGGTAAGAAACCGAACACTCTCCCTCTGAATCTTGAGAAGACATCTTTTCAGATTTGTCAGAAAAACAACACAATACAATAATAGAGAATTTCTTTGCGATGCGGTGGTCAGTACGTTCGGGGAGGTATATAAAGATTTTTTTTATCTTGGGAAACAAGAAAAATGGAAGGGAAACGGAGTCAGGAAGGTTCCCGAGGTGGGCACAACCCACCTTGGCGCGCCAAGCAAGGCAGGTGCGCCCTGGTGTCTTGTGCCCTCCTCAGTTGTCTTCCTAGTTATTTCTTATTTTCCTAATTTATGTAATATTCCAAAATTGATAGAAAATATTTTGCGGATAGTTAGAGTCTGTTTACTTACCGTATCATGTACCTCAAAGCTCACAAAGGAGCTAGTGAGCTCATGATACTGACTGCACTTCTCTTCCTCAAAGCTCACAAGATCAGCGTTACGCAAATATGCGTTGAATTCTTCTTTTATTCCCACTCGATCCATAAAATTTTCAGAAGGCCACTCACAAGGACGCACTGGAGCGTCTCTTGGTGGCTCTTCGTCAGCATCACGCATTGCAAGCCTGGGTCCTTGCTTCTTGGAAGAACCACCTTGGAACATTTTCCTAAGCATTTTTCTACCTCTGAAAAATTCTGAAAATTTTTAGTAACTTCAAAAAAAGTAAACCAAACTCAATAATATTGATAGCAACTACTCCTACAAGTGCCTAGGGCCTATATCATGCATCAAAACTACTTTTGACCATATAAATTTGACATGCAAGCTCAAGAACAGGGTCACCTAAGCAGGAAAAATTTGCAATGAATAAAGCACTATAACAAAAACTAATTGGACCAATGGAGGAGTCACATACCAAGGAACAATCTCCCCAAGCAGTTTTGTGAGAGGTGCTTTGAGCAAGGAGATCAAAAATGGCAGCAAAACGAGCTTGGACTCGGGTTTGAGATGGTTATTCGTGTTTGGGGGAGGAAGATGAAGTGTGTGGCTGGAAGAATAAGTGGAGGAGGGCCACCATGGGCCCACGAGGCAGGGGGTGTGCCCTCCACCCTCGTGGCAAGGTGGTTGGCCCCCTGGTGTTTTCTTTGTTCCATAAATCCTCAAATATTCTATAAAAAATCATATTTAATTTTCAGGGCATTTGGAGAACTTTTATTTTCGAGGTATTTTTATATTGCACGGATAATCAGATAACAGACAGAAAATTATTTATTTTTACTTTATTTAATATAAATAACAGAAAGTATAGAGAGGGTACAAAAGGTTGTGCTTCTAGTTTCATCCATCTCATGCTCGTCAAAAGGAATCCACTAACAAGGTTGATCAAGTCTTGTTAACAAACCCATTCCGATTAACATGAAACCGGAGAAATTTCGAATAACACTAGGTTACCTCAACAGGGATATGCACATCCCCAATAATAAGTATATCATATTTCTTCTTGACAGTAGGAAGAGGAAATTCGAAACCTCCAAATATAATCGATGGTATTTTTCCGATAGAATTGATACTGTAAACTTGAAGTTGTTTCCTCGGGAAATGTACCATATGCTCATTACCATTAACATGAAAAGTAACATTTCCTTTGTTGCAATCAATAATAGCCCCTGCAGTATTAAGAAAAGGTCTTCCAAGAATAATAGACATACTATCGTCCTCGGGAATATTAAGAATAACAAAGTCCGTTAAAATAGTAACGTTTGCAACCACAAGAGGCACATCCTCACAAATGCCGACAAGTATAGCAGTTGATTTATCAGCCATTTGCAAAGATATTTCAATAGGTGTCAACTTATTCAAATCAAGTCTACGATATAAAGAGAGAGGCATAACACTAACACCGGCTCCAAGATCACATAAAGCAGTTTTGACATAGTTTC
Organism: Triticum urartu; assembly: GCF_003073215.2. Taxonomy (NCBI): domain Eukaryota; kingdom Viridiplantae; phylum Streptophyta; class Magnoliopsida; order Poales; family Poaceae; genus Triticum; species Triticum urartu. The sequence continues at coordinate 228,822,362 of NC_053026.1, forward strand.
TTTTAATGGAGCATGGTATAGTAGGTACTCCTGGATCTCCAAGTTTCTTTGGTATTCCACCCTTAAAAGTATAATTAGCAAGCATGGTGGAAATTTCAGCTTTCGGTATCTTTCTTTTATTTGTAATAATATCTTTCATGTACTTATCATAAGGATTTGTTTTTAGTATATCAGTTAATCGCATACGCAAAAAGATAGGTCTAATCATTTCAGCAAAGCGCTCAAAATCCTCATCATCCTTTTTCTTGGATGGTTTGGGAGGAAAAGGTATGGGTTTTTGAACCCAAGGTTCTCTTTCTTTACCATGTTTCCTAGCAACAAAGTCTTTCTTAGCATAAAGTTGATTCTTTGATTGTGGGTTGTCAAGATCAACATCAGGTTCAATTTCTACATCATTATCATTACTAGGTTAAGCATTCATATGAACATCATTATTAACATTTTCATTAGGTTCATGTTCATTTCCAGATTGTGTTTTAGCATCGTAAATAGAAATATCATTTGGATTATCAGGTGGTTAAGCAATAGGTTCACTAGAAGTTTGCACAGTTCTATCAATTTTCTTTTTCTTCTTTTTGGAAGAACTAGGTGCATCAATTTTATTTCTTTGAGAATCTTGCTCAATTCTCCTAGGGTGGCCTTCAGGATATAAAGGTTCCTTAGTCATTCTACCAGTTCTAGTAGCCACTTTAACAACATAATCATTTTTCTTACTATTCATCTCATTGAGAAATTCTTTTTGAGCTCTAAGTACTTGTTCTACTTGAGTGGTAACCATAGAAGCATGTTTGCTAACAAGTTTAAGTTCACCTCTAATATTAGCCAAATAATCACCCAAGTATTTAATCATATCAGCATCTTGTTTTAATTGTCTACCAAAATAAGCATTGAAGTCTTCTTGCTCAAACATAAAATTATCAAACTCATCCAAGCATTGAATAGCAATTTTAGTAGGAAGGATTTCAGCTTTATCATATCTATGGAGAGAATTTACCTTTACTACCTGTGTCGGGTTATCGAGGTCTGGAGGTTCTTCAATAAATAAAGGATTAAGATCATATATTTCTTCATCAGGTGGTAAATTGAGACCATGTATTTCTTCAATAGGAGGTAAATTCTTAACATCTTCAGCTTTAATACGTTTTTCTTTCATAGATTTCTTTGCCTCTTGCATATCTTCAGGACTGAGAAATAGAACACCTCTCTTCTTCAGAGTTGGTTTAGGAATAGGATCATTAATTGGAGCGGGAGCTGCCACGGGAGCTGGCTTAGGAGGTGCCCAATTATTTTCATTTGTCAACATATTATTAAATAAGATTTCAGCTTCATCCGGTGTTCTTTCCCTGAAAAGAGAACCAACACAACTATCCAGGTAATCTCTGGAAGCATCAGTTAGTCCATTATAAAAAATATCTAGTATTTCATTTTTTTAAGAGGATGAGCAGGCAAAGCATTAAGTAACTTGAGAAGCCTCCCCCAAGCTTGTGGGAGACTCTCTTCTTTAATTTGCACAAAGTTGTATATTTCCTTTAAAGCAGCTTGTTTCTTATGAGCAGGGAAATATTTAGCAGAGAAGTAATAAATCATATCCTGGGGACTACGCACACAACCAGGGTGGCTGGGGACTACGCACACAATCAAGAGAATTAAACCATATCTTAGCATCACCCTTTAATGAGAACAGAAATATTTTAAGGATATAAAAGTAGCGAGATCTCTCATCATTAGTGAACAGGGTGGCTATATCATTTAACTTAGTAAGATGTGCTACAACAGTTTCAGATTCATAACCATGAAAAGGATCAGATTCAACCAAAGTAATTATATCAGGATCAAGAGAGAATTCATAATCCTTATCAGCAACACATATAGGTGAAGTAGCAAAAGCAGGGCCAGGTCTCATCCTAGCATTTGGAGATTGCTTATTCCATTTAGCTAATAACCTTTTGAGTTCATATCTATCTTTGCATGCTAAAATAGCTAAAGAAGCATCTTGATCAAATAAATAACCCTCAGGAATAACAAGTGATTCTTCATCATCACTTTCATCTTCATAATCGGATTCAATATTTTCAATCTCTCTAGCCCTAGCAAGTCGTTCCTCTAGAAAATCACTAAGTGGCATAGTAGTATCAGGCATAGAGGTAGCTTCATCATAAGTATCATGCATAGTAGAAGTAGCATCATCAATAACATGCGACATATCAGAACAAATAGCAGAAGCAGGTGTAGGTGTCGCAAGCTTACTCATAACAGAAGGTGAATCAAGTGCAGAGCTAGATGGCAATTCCTTACCTCCCCTCATAGTTGAGGGATAGATCTTGGTTTCTGGATCTCGCAAGTTCTTCATAGTGTCCAGCAGATATAAATCCAAAGTGACTCAAAGAATAGAGCTATGCTCCCCGGCAATGGCGCCAAAAATTAGTCTTGATAACCCACAAGTATAGGGGATCGCAACAACTTTCGAGGGTAGAGTATTCAACCCAAATTTATTGATTCGACACAAGGGGAGCCAAAGAATATTCTCAAGTATTAGCAGCTGAGTTGTCAATTCAACCACACCTGGAAACTTAATATCTGTAGCAAATTGTTTAGTAGAAAAGTAATATGATAGTAGTGGTAACGGTAGCAAAAGGTAATAGTAGTAAAAGCAATGTTTTTGTATTTTGTAGTGATGATAGCAATAGCAACGGAAAAGTAAATAAGAGAAGAACAATATATGGAAAGCTCGTAGGCAATGGATCGGTGATGGAGAATTATGTCGGATGCGGTTCATCATGTAACAGTCATAACCTAGGGTGACACAGAACTAGCTCCAGTTCATTGATATAATGTAGGCATGTATTCCGAACATAGTCATATGTGCTTATGGAAAAGAACTTTCATGACATCTTTTGTCCTACCCTCCCGTGGCAGCGGGGTCCCTACGGAAACTAAGGGATATTAAGGCCTCCTTTTAATAGAGAACCGGAACAAAGCATTAACACATGGTGAATACATGAACTCCTCAAACTACGGTCATCACCGGTAAGTATCCCGATTATTGTCACTTCGGGGTTAACGGATCATAACACATAATAGGTGACTATAGACTTGCAAGATAGGATCAAGAACACTCATATATTGATGAAAACATAATAGGTTCAGATCTGAAATCATGGCACTCGGGCCCTAGTGACAAGCATTAAGCATAGCAAAGTCATAGCAACATCAATCTCGGAACATAATGGACACTAGGGATCAAACCCTAACAAACTAACTCGATTACATTGTGAATCTCATCCAACCCATCACCGTCCAGCAAGCTTACGATGGAATTAATCACGCACGGCGGTGAGCATCATGAAATTGGTGATGGAGGATGGTTGATGATGACGATGGCGGCGGATTCCCCTCTCCGAAGCCTCGAACGGACTCCAGATCATCCCTCCCGAGAGGTTTTAGGGCTTGGCGGCAGCTCCGTATCGTAAAACGCGATGATTTCTTCTCTCTGATTTTTTTCTCCCCGAAACTCAATATATGGAGGTGGTGTTGGAGTCGAAAAGGCAACTCGTGGAGGGACGGTGGGCCCCCTGGCCTTCATCTTTGGCAGGTATTTTTGCTTATTTTCTGAAAAGTGGCTCCGTAAAGTTTCAGGTCATTCCGAGAACATTTGCTCCTGCAGATAAATAACACCATGGTAGTTCTGCTAAAAACAGCGTCAGTCTGGGTTAGTGCCATTCAAATCATGCAAGTTAGAGTCCAAAAGAAGGGCAAAAGTGTTTGTAAAAGTAGATACGTTGGAGACGTATCAACATACCCGTAGGATTTTTGTAAGCTGATCTGTAGGCCCAAAGTACATCATCTAATTTCTTAGACCACTTCTTTTGGGACCTATTAATAGTTTTTTGTAATATTAGTTTTATTTCTCTATTTCTAAGTTCAACTTGACCACTAGATTGAGGATCATAGGGTGATGCAATTCTATGGTTAACATCATATTTAGCAAGCATTTTACGGAAAGCACCATGAATAAAGTGTGAACCACCATCAGTCATTAAATATCTAGGGACTCCAAACCTTAGGAAAATAACTTCTTTAAGCATTTTAATGGAAGTGTGGTGATCAACACTACTAGATGGAATAGCTTCTACCCACTTAGTAATATAATCAACAACAACCAAAATATGTGTATACCCATTAGAGGAAGGAAAAGGTCCCATATAATCGAAACCCCAAACATCAAATGGTTAAACAGCAAGTGCATAATTTGTAGGCATTTCTTGACGCTTACCGATATGACCAATTCTATGACATTCATCACAAGATAAAACAAACTCACGGGCATCCTTGAAGAGAGTAGGCTAGTAAAAACCACATTGCAATACCTTATGAGCAGTTCTATCTCCCGCATGATGTCCTCAATAAGCTTCGGAGTGACATTTCTATAGGACTTGTTCATGTTCATGCTCAGGTACATAACGTCTAATAATACCATCTACTCCTTCTTTATAAAGGTGTGGGTCATCCCAATAGTAATGTCTTAAATCATAGAATTTTTACTTTTGTTAGTATGTGAAACTAGGTGGTAAATTTTTAGCAACAATATAATTAGCATAGTCAGCAGACCAAGGAGTATTATGAGAGACATTTTTTGCAGCAAGTTGTTCGTCAGGAAAACTATCATCAATAGGTAGTGGGTCGTCATGAATATTTTCTAACCTAGACACGTTATCAGCTACGGGGTTCTCAGCTCCTTTTTTTATCAGTAATATGCAAATCAAATTCTTGTAGGAAAAGATCCCACCTAATGAGTCTAGGTTTTGCATCTTTATTTTCCATAAGATATTTTATAGCAGCGTGATCGGTGTGAACAGTTACATTGGAATCAACAATATAAGATCTGAATTTATCACAAGCAAACACAACTGCTAAAAATTCTTTTTTGGTAGTAGCATAATTTCATTGAGCACTCTCTAGAGTTTTACTAGCATAATGGATAACATTTAACTTCTTATCAACTCTCTATCCTAGAACAGCACCAACAGCATAATCACTAGCTTCACACATAATTTCAAAAGGCAAGTTCCAATCTGGTGGTTAAACAATAGGTGCAGAAGTGAAGGCTTTCTTAAGTGTTTCAAAGGCTTCTACACAATCATCATCAAAAACAAATGGAACATCCTTTTGTAAAATATTTGTAAGAGGACTAGAAATTTTAGAGAAGTCTTTAATAAATCTCCTATAGAAACCAACACAGCCGAGGAAACTACGAATACCTTTAATATCTTTAGGACATGGCATCTTATAAATTGCATCAACTTTAGCTTTATCCACCTTAATAACTCGTTTAGAAATTTTATGCCCTAATACAATACCTTCAATAACCATAAAGTGGCACTTCTCCCAATTCAATACAAGATTAGTTTGCTCACATCTCTGCAAAACTCGATCAAGGTTGCTTAAGCAATCATCAAAAGAAGTTCCATAAATAGAAAAATCATCCATGAAAAACCTCAACAATCTTTTCACAAAAATTAGATAATATACAAGTCATACATCTTTGAAAGGTAGCAGGTGTGTTGCATAAACCAAAAGGCATACGTTTGTAAGCATAAGTTCCAAAAGAACAAGTAAATGTGGTTTTCTCTTGATCAGGTTGTGAAACGGGTATTTGAGAAAAACTAGAATATCCATCAAGGAAGCAAAAGTGTGTGTGCTTAGATAATCTTTCCAACATTTGATCAATAAAAGGCAGAGGGTAATGATCTTTTCTAGTTGCTTTATTTAATTTTCTAAAATCAATTACCATTCTATAGCCAGTGAAAATTCTTTCTGGAATAAGTTCATTTTTATCATTAAGAACAACTATGATACCTCCCTTCTTAGGGACACAATGAACGGGACTTACCCATATACTATCAGCTATGGGATAGATTATACCTGCTTCTAGAAGCTTTAATATTTCAGTTTTTACCACTTCTTTCATTTTAGGATTCAAACGTCGTTGGTGATCAACAATGAGTTTAGCATTAGGTTCCATATTAATCTTGTGCTGACAGAGAGTGGGACTAATGCCCTTAAGATCATCAAGAGTATACCCAATAGCAGCTTGGTGCTTCTTCAGAATTTCCAATAATCTTTCTTCTTCATGTTCTGAATGGTTAGCACTAATAATAACATGATATATCTTTTTCTCATAAAGATAAACATATTTCAAAGTGTCTGGCAATTGTTTTACTTCAAACACAGGATCACCTTTAGGTGGAGGAGGGCCTCCTAGAGTTTCAATAGGCAAATTGTGTTTAAGCAGAGGTTGTTCTTCAAAGAATATTTTATCTATTTCATTTCTTTCACGCAAGTGCATATCATTTGCATGGTCGAGCAAATATTGTTCTAATGGATCAGTAGGAGGCATATAAATAGAAGCAAGACCAATTATTTCATCTTTATTAGGTAATTCTTTCTTATGTGGTTGCCTACTAAACTTATAGAGATTAAATTCATGAGACACATCACCAAAGCTAACACCGACGGTTTGTTTATGACAATCTATAGTAGCATGGACAGTGTTCGAGAAAGGTCTACCAAAGATAATGGGACAAAAGTCATCTTGTGGGGAACCAAGAAATAGAAAATTAGTAGGATATTTTATTTTCCCACACAAGACTTCAAAATATCTGACAATCCCAAGTGGTGTGATGGTGTCTCTATTAGCAAGTTTAATAGTAACATCTATATCTTCTATTTTAGCGGGTGCTATATCATTCGTAATTTATTGATATAAGGCAAAAGGAATAGCACTCACACTAGCACCTAAGTCACATAAATAACAACGATCTCCTATTTTTAATGAGACAACAAGCTTGCCAAGGACATGTCTATGTTCATCTTTTTCATCGCGTTCGGCAATTCTAGTAGCGTCAGCACAGAAGTAAATAACATGCCCATCAATATTTTCTACCAGGAGATCTTTAACCATAGCAACACTAGGTTCTACTTTGATTTGTTCTGAAGGTCTTGGTGCTTTGATATTACTTTTCTGAACCACGGTTGAGAGCTTAGCATATTCCTTTATCCTAACAGGGAAAGGTGGTTTTTCAATATAAGCAACAAGCACAACTGGATCAACTTTGTAAATAATAGTTTCATCTTTGACTATGACCGGTTCTTTAATTTCTTCTTTAATAGGGGGATGATATTTAAACCACTTCTCTTTAGGTAGATCAACATGAGTAGCAAATGATTCACAAAAAGGGGCTAGTATCTCAGAGTTAAGTCCATATTTAGTGCTAAACTTGTGAAAAGCATCGGTATTCATAAAAGATTTAACACAATCAAACTCCAGCTTAATACCCAACTCTTTACGTTCGTCGAGTTCCCAATCTTCAAAGTTGTGTTTAATTCCTTCTAAAAGATCCTAATATGTCTGCAATGTATCTATAATTTTTTATTGTTCCATGATGTTATATTATCATTCCTGGATGTTTTATAATCATTTTATAGTCATTTTATATCATTTGTTGGTACTTTTGCATGTTTTTATATCAATATTGACATAGTGCCAAGTGCCAGTTGCTATTTTTTGCATGTTTTTTACATCGCAAATAATCAATGTCAAACGGAGTCCAAAAGTAGCGAAACTTTTTGTGGATTTTTTTGGACCAGAATACATCCAATGGGCCGGAGAAGCGCCTGGGGGGGTGCTCCGAGGGGTGCACAACCCGCCAGGGCGCGCCTGGAGGCCCAGGCACGCCCTGGTGGTTTGTTCCCACCTCGGGTGCCCCCGAGCCGCCTCTTTACTCTATAAATACCCCAATATTCGGGAAACCCTAGGGGAGTTGACGAAAATCAATTCCAGCCACCATAGAGTCCAGAACCACCAAATCCAATCTAGACACCATCACGGAGGGGTTCATCATGCCCATTGGTGCCTCTCCAATGATGTGTGAGTAGTTCTTTGTATACCTTCGGGTCCGTAGTTAGTACACGGCTTCCTCTCTCTCGTTTGATTCTCAATACAACGGTCTCTTGGAGATCCACTAGCAAATATGCCCATGCATTGCAACGAAAGGGAAAGCACACTATGGACCCATAAACATGACTCACGACCCCCCCCCCAGAGGTCGACGTCCTTTAGTTTTTACATGTCGCCGCACCCGTATCGTTGCTTTATATAGAGCTAAAGTGATAATTAAAACCTATTATCCACAAGATTCTAATGATATGCGAAAGTTGAAAAGATTATTGCAGAAGCAATAAATAATTGATTGGTTGCAAATTATAGTAACTCCAAACAAAAGAACAAATTCAGTATGAAGAATCATGTCTATCTAAAATTAGGTAAGCAGTGGTGTTGGGATCTACCAAATTGATAAAAATAATCATTAACATAGTTTGAAAATTCAAAAGGAAATGGGTGAAACACACATGCTTTGCTACATTAATCTACCGAAAAATTATAAATTTTGGGGTGAAGAGAGGTCCAACCACTATAGAAGAGGTATATTATTGATAAATTTCTCACTTATAAGACCACGCACATGACTCGAGACTGAGTCAATCTTCACGTACATATTTACTCCCTCCATTTTTAAATATAAGGCTTTTAAAGATTCGAATACGGACTACATACAGATGTTTATAGACATATTTTGGATTGTAGATTCACTCATTTTGCTCCATATATAGTCCATATTGGAATCTCTAAAAGGGCTTATATTTAGGAAAGGAAGGGAGAGAATATAAATTTGAATCCTTGAAATTTTCATTTTTTATTAGGAAAAATACAACTGCTAGCCTTTGATCCTATGATATTTGAAATTCATAGTTTGTATTGTTAGATGGAAGACGGATGATAATCACCTCCAAGCCTCTCTCCGGTCCAAATGTACACTGTCCAACCATCTATTACTAAAGAAATATCTAGGCATTTGTTAGGACCCCGATTCTAGGTCACACCGATCTAGCATGTAACACCTCATATCAATTTGCGGCCTCACGCACGGTATCCCCACGGGTGTCGCCTTACCATGGCCCGGGACCGTTTGCGCCTTTTTGGCTCACGTATATGATAGTGTCGCTAGCATCCATATGACAGAGAACCCGGGCCGACATGGCTAGTCGTGAACCAAAGCGGCACTAACCTATGGGGACAGGCATACATGATTCACATCGAGCATGTCGGTCAGCAGCATGTGAATCCAGGCTGTTGCACTGGGCTAACAGGACTCCGGGGAACCCAGGCTGTAGCAGGATAGGCAGGACTCCGGATGTCACCACGTGACATATCCCCGAAGGGACAAACACAGGAACAAAGTGAAACACATGCCGGCCAGTTAAGTGTTCTGAGCAGTAGTGCTGGGCTAGCAGGACTCCGGTGAACCGGGCTATAGCGGACTACTATGGCTCAAGGAAGCACTAGACTACATTTACCCATAAGAGAAGCTGCCAAGGATAAACAACTAGATTGTCGGATCCCACACATAGCAATACACGTCACACGTACGCATAACATGCAAGTATGTGTTGTACAACATGGCATCACAACATAACGCAAACTCATATAGATAAAGGCTCAGAAGAGCCACATAGCATTAATACAAACAGGGGTCACATGACCCATCATTCAGAGCATACAAGCTTGACTATCTACAAGTCCCTCCAAGGTACAAGATCGTAGCTGAGGTAACAAGCTACTCGTTGAAGTCCAAGTGGTACTACTAGTGAGACAGATGTCTCACCTACAAAACATAAATAAAGAAAACATGAGTACAAAGGTACTCCGCAAGACTTACATCAGATCCTATCATACATGCATTTGTATCAAGAAGGTAATGTGGGGTTTAGTTGCAGCAAGCCAGCTTTGACTCAGTGGCTATCATGTTCTATGACAACGAGAAACTTCTTTGAGATTAGGCAGCGCACACGAGTCCACTAATCACCACAGCAATACACTACTATGGATTCATCCTCGTCTCCTTACGAGAAGGCCATCCATAGCACTCACACTTTTCTTAAGCATTTTAGAGTATCCACTTAAAGTTGTCTATGTACCACGTAAGCATCCAAGAGTCCATAACCGAGGACATGGCTATTCGAATAGATCATGATAACCCTGCAGGGGTGTACTTCTTCACACACGCTCTCACCACTTATCACCATATACACGTCATGTATCTCAGAAACCTTCAAGCGGAAGCCTGGCGAGGGTGTCGGCCATGACCTGACTAACCACACAAGACTCTAGTCCAGGTTTATCGCCTATTTGGGTTCCATCCGCAAGGATATCCGGCCGGGATTTCGCTCACGGCCACAAATGATGTGTACAGGGTTCTCGAGCCCACCATCCGGGTGCCACTCGATACACTGGGCCACGTGTGCCTACTCTGTACCAAGTCCACCCTGCCGGGTGCCACTCGGTAGAAAAATAGCACTACCTATAAAAACCAGAAACTATTTGCAACTCCTGGATAGAGATCAAGGCGGTTAATAAGTCGAGAGAGCTTGGAGCGCCCGGAGCCCAATGCGTGGTAGTAGCTAGTCATTGGACAACTTACACAGAACTCAGTTCTTCGGGACGGTTCCCGTGAGACAACCCACCATGTACTCCTACATAGCCTCTCACCGCTACCTTTACCAAATCGTGTTCACACGCTTAACTCTCAACATCAGAACATTGCACTGTACTCTAATTCATTCCCAATGAATCAGACCTGACATACTCTAAGCAATAGCAGGCATGGCATGGCAAGAACACAACATGGCCCAAGCAACTCCTACACATGCTAGTGGGTTTCAACTATTTACTATGGCAATGACAGGTCATGCAGAGGAATGGGTTCAACTACCGCAGCATAAAGTAGCAGTTGAATTGTTGTTGTCCTAATGCAATAAATGAGAGCAGGAGCGAGAGAGTAGGATTGTATCGGATTGAATAAGGGGGTTTGCTTGCCTGGTAGATCAACAGGGGGGCACTGCTCCTCAAACAAGAACTCTAGAACACTCTCCGGAGCAGGACCTATCGAGAAGGAACGGTATCGAAAATCAAACACAAGCATATGCAACATTATGATGCATGAACATGGCATGAGTAGGTGATGTTTGTTTGAGTTAATGCAACTAGCATTTATTTGGTTGAAGTCCATTTGAACCAAGGGTTAAAATACAACTCCAAATTAAGCTCTTAAATATGCCATAAGTGTGCTTTCATATATACAGCATGTATAGATGGTTTTTCATGCATGAAAATGGTACGGATGGATAGATTGAATTTTTCTGATAAATTTTCACTTATAAATTATTTCAATCTGAGCTACGGTTGAATTTTTATGAATTTTTGAAGTTTAAATCATTTTCTAGAATTTCCTATTTTAAAATAATTCCAGAAAAAGAATAACTGCGTCAGCATGACGTCATCACTACGTCAGCGAGTCAACGTGGCTGACCAGGTCAAACCTGACGTGTGGGGTCCACATGTCAGTGTCACAGTTAGTTAACAGGGGGTTATTATACTAATCTAATTGAAATTAGTGGCGTTGGGCCCACTGTCAGTGTCAGGGGGTTAGCAAATGGTGATTAGCCTTAAGCTAATCACCTGGCAGGTCGGGCCCGCACATCAGGCCGGTGAGGTCGTCGCCGGCGACCTCTCAACGCGGCGGCGTCCACGCTGCAGGGCACGGGGGCGGTGGCTGGGAGCACCGGGGCGTAGCCCGTGCTCTCCCGCATCTAGTGGGGTAGGTAGGAGGATGACGGGTGGTCGGAGCTCGCTAGAGCGAGGCTCGGGGCGGCGGCCGGAGCACAGCCAAGTGCGAGCGAGGGCTGCAGTGCATGGGGAAGCGAGCGGAGAGGCTCTACGGCCTTCTGGTGTCACCAGGAGCAGGGTCACGCGCTCAGCTGCGGGCTGCGGTGGCCAGGGCGACGGCGGCGACATGGACGGCGGCGGGGTGCTTCGGCCATCTATGAAACGATGGCTACGGCGAGCGGAAAGCTACGTGGTTAGGGGGAAAAGGATCGTGGCCTCACAGCGGTTGCAGGGGCCGTAGAAGTGGGCTCGGGGAAGCTCGGACGGCGGCAAATCGATGGTGGAAATCCACGCTAGCTGACGAGGAAGACGAAGACGATGGCATCGTTTCAGGCGTCCCGTGGGCGCGTGCTTCGTCTTGGTGCTTCACGGTGTCGAGGAAGACCCGTTGGACAGGCAGAGGGGCAAGGGGACCACGGTGGCTGTGGTGGTGCTCGGCGGCGCACTGCACTCCGCTCGGGTGCGCGGTGGAGGGGGACCAGAGAAGGGGGGAAGCACGGGGGGAGAGTGAGAGAGGTTCGGGGGAGTGTGTGGCGTCGTCAGGTGCCTCCAGCGGCGAGCGGGGAAGCAGGAGGTGGCCGGCGTGTGCTCGCGCGCGGCGAGCGCGTGCCCCTATCCTCCTGGCGCGAGGAAGGGGACGACTGGCAGTGCCAGTCGGCTGGGCCGGGCTGCTGGGCCGCTGGGCCAGGCCGGCTGCACAGTGCCAGGCCGCAGGTAAGCACAGGTAGGCTTTTCCTTTTTTCTTTTCTTTTCTATTTTTCTCAGATTTGTTTGGTTTAAATAAAATACTAAACCATTTTAATTAATTCTGTCAAATTTTGCAGGGACTTAAGGAATTAATCCAAAGCCCCTCACCAAAATTCAGAATTATTGGACAATATTTTGTCTATATAAAAATATTTATCCAACACAAATAATTACTGGATTAACTCCAAATGTCCAAAATAAATATTTATGAGCTCCTAAAAATATTGGTTTGATTTTTACCTCTGACCAATATTTTGAGAGAGTAACATGAACATTTTCTTGGACCTTTTTGGAGAAATTTTTATCTGGATTATTTCCAGAAATGATTCTGAGGGTTTCACAAATCCCCATTTCAAATTTAAATGGAATTTAAACATGATGCAAACATGAAGGGCTAGCCTAGGTCGTACCAGAACTAGGGATATGATAGCATTCAAGGAAGCAAGATGTACACATATGTTATAGCATGTACCAACACCATATAGGAAAAAACGCACCATTGCTCTAGCATAAGAACTCTATATAGTATCTGACCAAAGTTTTTATTAAGTGAGGGTTTTGGTCTGGTGGCAGTGACAGAATCCGCATAGTGCTATATGTAAACAATCAGATCAATTAGTACATATAAGTTATCACATCCTTTGGTGTATAAACATCTTCTTTAGATGATTATGTGAACGCATACCTGAAGATGTGACCTCATGCCCAGTTTGATGACCTGAAAGATCATCACCTTCCTGTAATCATCAAATAGAATTAAATTACCACGATAGTTGTCTAGGTTCCTACATATGTGTTCTCCACCTATCTACGGCTAGTTAACCTCTAAAGGAATCAACCCAACAAGTTGCTAGCTTGTACGTACCTGTATATTATCATCTTCTTCATAAAAACACTTGCTCAGAAGTAATCTGGAGAGCCCTTGCATCTGCATTAAAAAACTCACAAAGTTAATAATCCCAAAATAAATTAGATCAAATTCAATAAATTGCAGCAATCTGCTGTCACTCTATACCAATCAAATCAATATATCTGTTAAGAAGAACAATTTATGACCCCGAGAGACAAGAGATCAGATTGAAAAAACAAAAGCAAAGAAAGATGTGATTCACTAGGACCTGTAGTAAGTCCAACACCAACAACAGGCCTACATCCTAACAAGATTTGCTCCATGGCACTTCAAGATATCTGCTGACGCTTGCCGACACAACTCTTCGCAACCTACACATCATCGTATTTCAAAGGGCGCTCCTCCTAATTTAGATCGAGGGACTCAACTCCGATCCGATTCATCTAATGAATGTCGGTAGGAGGAAAGAAGTGGCCACACAGCTTCATGGTAGTCACTTGTGCGATCAGCGCTGCCAAATAGGGCCGCTCAGCGATTTGGGGTCGGGCGGCTTGGGAGAGATATGGTCAGGGTTGGTCTGGCTTTTGTTTCTCTGATTTGATCTAAGCGCTGGATGTGATACATTTTTTAAACTGCTAGATGTGATATGTGCATGTGTGACGGAGTCCAACACAGTCACGCTTTCAGCTTTCCTAATCGATTTTCCTTTAATTAAGGCCCAGCTCAAGTGACGTAAGAAAAAACAAACCTCCGAGGAGGTATTTTAGGAACGTGCAATGAGGTGATGGAGAAGGCGACGTAAGATGCCCAAAAGTTTGTGTTCATTTTCTTAAGGTCATGCATTTTAAATCATAGTCGTCAATCTTTATGATTAAGACAAAATCGGACAAAAAGAGGTGAAGTATGGAGAACTATGCAAGCCTCCCTCCTTTATTATTAGGTAAAGATATGATGTAACACTTTTTGCGGTGTGTTTGTTGCGATCGGATGAACTTTGAGTTTATGATCAGATCTATCTTGTAATCCATGAAAGTTATTTGAGTCTTCTTTCATCTCTTATATGCATGATTGCTTATAGCCTCGTATTTCTTCTCCGATATTTGGGTTTTGTTTGGCCAACTTGATCTATTTATCTTGCAATGGGAAGAGGTGCTTTGTGATGGGTTCGATCTTACAATGCCTGATCCCAGTGACACAAGGGGAACCGACACGTATGTATCGTTGCCATTAAGGGTAACAAGATGGGGTCTATTTCTACATAAATAGATCTTGTCTACATCATGTCATCGTTCTTATTGCATTACTACGTTTCTCCATGAACTTAATACACTAGACGCATGCTGGATAGCAGTCGATGTGTGGAGTAATAGTAGTAGATGCAGGCAGGAGTCGGTCTACTAATCTTGGACGTGATGCCTATATAATGATCATTGCTTGGATATCATCATGATTATTTGAAGTTCTATCAATTTCCCAACAGTAATTTGTTTACCCACTGTTTGCTATTTTTCTCAAGAGAAGCCACTATTGAAAACTACGGCCCCCGGGTCTCTTCTTTAATATATTTGCCTTTGCAATCTATTTTCCTTTTCTTTTATTTTCAGATCTATTAAACCAAAAATACAAAAATACCTTGCTGCAATTTATTTTATTTGGTGTTCGATCTATCAATTATTACAACTCTCTCACGACCGTTTGCCAATTTCTGGTGCCGTTATCCAAAAGGGACTAACAACCCCTTTAACATGTCGGGTTGTGAGTATTTGTTATTTGTGTGCAAGTGTTGTTTACATAGTGTTGCTTGGTTCTCCTACTAGTTCGGTAACCTTGGTCTCATCACTCAGGGAAATACCTACGTTGCTGTGCTACATCAACCCTTCCTCTTTGGGGAAATAATGACGTAGTTCTAGCAGACATCAGATCCCACCAGAATTCAATAGTCTTCTTCATAAAAGAACCAGTACAAGAAGTATCGAGCATGGATCGATCATCATGAGAAAGCCGAGCATAAAAATTCTGAATAATAATTTCTCTTGAGAGCTCATGATTGGGGCATGAATATAACGTTGACTTAAGCCTCACCTAAGCTAGAGCAATAGTTTCTCCTTCACGAGGACAAGAAATATATATATAATTCCGATCATGATGACTAAATGCATAAGATAAATTCTTTGGTGAAATTCCAATTTCAATCGATTCCAGTTCCAAGACCCAATATCATGGCATAGCCTATACCATGTCAATGATTTTCGCTTCAAAGATAAAGGTAAAACCTTCTTCTTAGTTTCATCTCCAGATCAACCTGCAAACTTAAATAATCCAGAAATTTCATCCACATATATCAAGTGCATATCAGGATGTTCACTTCCATCTCCTACATAAGGATTCGCTAGCAGTTTTCTCTATCATACCCAAAGGAATTTCATAAAAAATATTTTCAGTAGGCATAGTAGGTTGTGGGGCAACTAATCATGGTTCCGCTCGAGGTGAAGATACCCCAAACAAACCCCTCAAATGATGGTTAGTAACAAGTGATGATAAATTTCAGCACATAGTAATAATTTTTCCTTAGCAGGATAGCTTCACTCCCCGGCAACGGCGCCAACAAAGAGTCTTGATGACCCACAAGTATAGCAGATCAATCGTAGACCTTTCGACAAGTAAGAGTGTCAAACCCAACTAGGACCAGAAGGAAATGACAAGTGGTTTTCAGCAAGTTATTTTCTGCAAGCACTAAAATTGTTGGTAACAAGTAGTTTGATAGCAATATAATTTTAACGAGCTAGTAATGGTAATGGTAAATAAAGTGCAGCAAGGTAGCCCAATCCTTTTGTGGCAAAGGACATGCCAAAACAGTTTCTTATAATAGGCAAAGCATTTTTTAGGGTACACAGGAATTTCACCATGTCACTTTCATCATGCTGGTTTGAATCATGTTCGCTACTTTGATAATTTGAGATGTGGGTGGACCGGTGCTTGGGTGCTGTTCTTACTTGAACAAACCTCCCATTTATGATTAACCCCCTCGCAAGCATCGACAACTATGAAAAAAGTACTAAGATAAAATCTAACCATAGCATTGAACATTTGGATCCAAACCGGTCCCTTACGAAGTAGCGCATAAACTAGGGTTTAAGCTTCTGTCACTCTAGCAACCCATCATCTAATAACTACTGCACAATGCATTAGCTTAGGCCCAAATATGGTCAAGTACCATGTATTCGACGTTCACATGACACCACTAAGGGAATCACAAGATACATATCATCAAAATATCGAACACATATCCAGTTCAAATGATTACTTGCAACATGACTTCTCCCGTGGCCTCAAGAACAAAAGTGACTACTCACAAATGATAATCATGCTCATGATCAGAGGGGTATTAAATAACATAATGGATCAGAACATATAATCTTACACCAAATAAACTATATAGTATTCAACTACAAGATGTAATCAACACTACTACTCACCCACATGTACCAATCTGAGGTTCCGGCACAAAGATTGAACACAAGAGATGAACTAGGGTTTGAGAGGAGATGGTGTTGTTGAAGATGTTAATGGAGATTGGCCTCCCAAATATGATAGGGTTGTCGGTGATGATGATGGCTTCGATTTCCCCCTCCGGGAGGGAAGTTCCCCCGGCGAAGTCGCTCCACCGTAGGGCAAAAGTGCTCCTGCCCAAGTTCCACCTCGAGATGGCGGCGCTTCGTCCCGAAATCCTCTCCTCATTTTTTCAAGGTCAAAATGACCTATATACCAGAAGATGTGCACCAGAGGTGGGCTGGGCTGAGCACCACCCACCAGGGCGCGCCTGGGTGGGCCTGGCGTGCCCTAGTGTCTTGTGCTCACCAGGTAGTCCCCCTCCGGTAGATATTTGCTCCAGTATTTTTTATATAATCCAAAACAATTCTTCGTAAATTTTCAGCTCATTTGGAGATGTGCAGAATAGGTAACTCAGACATAGCTTTTTCAGGTCCAGAATTCCAGCTGCCGGCATTCTCTTGCTTTGTGTAAACCTTGCATATTATGAGAGAAAAGGCATTAGAATTACTCCATAAAGCATTATTATGAATAAAAACATAGTAAATAGCAGTAGAAAAACATGATGCAAAATGGATGTATCAACTCCCCCAAGCTTAGACCTCACTTGTCCTCAAGCGAAAAACCAATATCGAAAAACATGTCCCCATGCTTAGAGAGAGAGGTGTCGATAAAAACAAAATGCAGACATAGAAGCATCATGCTTACAATTATAGCAGAAACAAACTTTATCATAGAACTTTATCACATAACTTTATAATACAACTTCTCTTGAACAAGTAACAATTCATCACAACATTGAAGTAAAAGCATAAACTATATTGAAAACCAACAAATTATGTTCCCAGTCAACTTTGCAATTACAATTCATCATCTTTTCAGGAAGGGTCTCATATTGGAGCATATTGGCAAGTCCACATACTCAACCATCATATAATCATATATGGTTTCTAACACTCACTGCATACCCATGAGCAAAAAGTTTCAACCAGACACATAGAAAGATAGGGGCTTATAGTTTTGCCTCCCAACATATCCACCTTGAGGGTGATGTGTCAATAGTAATAACTCATGCTCACTCATATCCAATTGGATATATGTGCCTTGATCTTTCCTCACCACATGATGCTTGCAAAAAGAGAAAATAAAAAGGAATAGGGAAGAATACTTTGACTCTTGCATAAAATAAATTCATAAAAGTAAAAGATAGTCCCCTTACAGAGGGATGCATAGGTTGTCATCCGCTTTTTTGGTTTGTATGCTCAATCTCTTAGTGCAAAAGAACGTCACTGTATATTGCCCTTATGATAGCAACATTTATTATGCAGTCTGTCTCCTTTATTATTTTGCCATCACAAGTTCATACAACGCTCAATTTTCTCTGACATTAAATGATCCAACACATCTATAAGAAATTTGTATTGCCTTATTGCACCGATGATAACTTACTTGAAGGATCTTACTCAATCCATAGGTAGGTATGGTGGACTCTCAAAACAAGATATTGGGTTTATGGTTTTTTGGATGCACAAGTAGTATCTCTACTTAGTGCGGAATTTTTTGCTAGCAAAGATATTCGGCAAGAACCACATGTTAAAGGATCTAGGACAATATAACTTCTATGTGAATATGAACAAGCATAAATCATTATATTGTCTTCCTTGTCCAACGTCATCAATTTTGGCATATAATATTTTGATGGTGGCTCACAATCATAAAAGATGTCCCAGATAGTGTATTTGCATGTGAATCTTCTCTTACCTTATTAATTCTTTCATGAATTGCATCATTGACAAATGCTATATTTGTCAATCTCCAATAAATTTTACCACTTATACTTTTCCTTATGTGATGTCATTACTTACCATAAGATTAGCATATGATCTTTTTCATTATTTCCCTTTTATTTTAATTGAAACATAAAAGTGAAGAAAGCAGAACTCGAACTAAACTTTATTATATATCTCGCACACGGTTACATAGATAGATCACTAAGCAAACACTCGAAAAAGATTGAACTAAATTTTTATTCAACTAATTCAAAAGATAACTAAAGATCGAACTAAGATAGATAAAGGTAAAGGAGGTGGTGTGATACGATACCGATGCACCTCCCCCAAGCTTGGCAGAAGCGAAGGGGAGTTCCCATACCATGTACTCAAGTCTCCTTTGGTGGTGAAGAAGGTGATGGGTGTGATGAGGTAGTAAGTTTGTCGAGCTTGCGATGGAGGCTAAAATTGTTTTCCCTGAGATCCTCATTCTCCAGCTCAAGCTTCAATATCTTCTTGCATAGCGCTTCCTTGCTTTCCTTAAGGAAACAAGGAGGGATAGGTTCGTCTTCCTCCTTCTCATATGAGAACCACACATAGGAAAAGTCTCCTTGAAGATATTTAGTTCTAGGGGCTGGTAAGAAACCGAACACTCTCCCTCCGAATCTTGAGAAGGCTTCTTTTCAGATCTATCAGAAAAAACAACATGATTCAAGAATAGAGAATTTCTTTGCGATGCGGTGCTCAGTACGTTCGGGGATGTATATAAAGATGTTTTTATCCTGGGAAACAAGCAAAATGGAAGGGAAACAGAGTTAGGAAGTTTCCCGAGGTGGGCAAAACCCACCTGGGCGTGCCAAACAAGGCAGGCGCGCCTTGGTGTCTTGTGCCCTCCTCGGTTGCCTTCCTAGTTATATCTTATTTTCCCAATTTTTGTAGTATTCCAAAATTGGCAGAAAATGTTTTTGCGGATTTTTTAGAGTCTGTTTACTTACCGTATCATGTACCTCCTCTTTTTCAGGATTCTAGAGTGTTCCAGAAGGTTTCTTTTATGTGTTCCTCCGGTGTCATGGTTTGAATAATATTACTTTCAAAATTAATAGGCATACGTGAGATATAGTGCTTAATTCTTTGCCCATTGACCACCTTTAGGTTAGTACCTTCGGCATTATTAATCTTGATAGCTCCAGAGCGATAAACATCCTCGATAATATATGCCCTGGTGTCTTGTGCTCACCAGGTGCCCCCCTCCGGTAGTTATTCGCTCCATTATTTTTTATATATTCCAAAATATTCTCCATAAATTTTCATCTCATTTGGAGATGTGCAGAATAGGTAAATCTGACATAGCCTTTTCAGGTCCAGAATTCCAGCTGCCGACATTCTTCCTCTTTGTGTAAACCTTGC
Source organism: Triticum urartu (assembly GCF_003073215.2). Lineage (NCBI taxonomy): Eukaryota > Viridiplantae > Streptophyta > Magnoliopsida > Poales > Poaceae > Triticum > Triticum urartu. The sequence goes on from NC_053026.1 coordinate 228,842,466, forward strand.
ATATTATGAGAGAAAAGACATTAGAATTACTCCATAAAGCATTATTATGCATAAAAACATAGTAAATAACAGTAGGAAAAACATGATGGAAAATGGACGTATCAACAACCACCGTGATAGTGTCGCCAGTTCAACTGATAGAGCGCCCCAATGGAGAAAGCCGAAAACTGACTATCTAGGTAAGTGGAAACTGGTTGACAATCAAAAGACCACGTCAAGCGACGTGTCTTTAGAGATCACCCTTGTCAAACGAAGGGCTTCTTCCTAGCATTAGCTGAAGTGGGAAATGCCATAGACTTCGGCTACCTAAGCCGACCACTTCACACGCCGAGGGCTCGTCGTCGGCCCCCACAGTCAAGGTCCTATAACTAAGTGAAAGTCATAAAGCCACTATAGTCTGATTGCCTAGTTCTTATGAGCACGAACTGCCTTCGGGAACTGAGACATCGGCCAAGGGTCACGTTTTCCTGAAGAAGAGCACCCTCGGTACACTATACAGGGGGGCTGAAGACGATGACTGGCCACTTTCAGATTAGCATGGTCAAACAGGAGACACAATTACAAACAATAGAATTTCAAGCCGAATTCACTAAAAAATATGATAGTTTTTTTATACATCATGCTCTGGTATCCTGAGGTACCATCTAAAAATACAAAGTCCCCTTCGGACAGTTTGCCTCGTTCATCCGGGCACCCTCTTCTACTTCAGTGAAGAACTGCTCCGCGGTGCGCACCTTCCCTTCGGGGGCCCCGCAGCAATGACCTCCGCATCAACCTTCCGAAAATGCGTCTTCCCGCACATGTATGCCTGTTGTGCTCCCTCTAGGCACGCAGACCGCTTCCAGCGATCCACTTGCGGAACGGCTTCTTGCAGCCGCGCCAGGAGCCTGAAGAAACTGTCCGGCAGTGCCTCCATTGGCCACATTTTGATGCAGAGGTCCTAGAGTGCCGGCCTTTGCTTTCTAAGAAGCTCTGCTAGCTACTTCATTCGATGATTCAACGACTGCGGCTGTGGCAGCTCCTTGATCTACCTCTAGAATGCCGCCACTGCTTCATGGCCTTCTCGTTGGCCAACTCTGCCAGCTGCTTCATTCGATGATTCAACAACTGCGGCCACGACAACTCCTCGAACTGCCTCTAGAATGTCACCTCCGCTTCATGGCCTTCCCGTTGGCCGAAGTGAAGATCGGTGTTAGACGCGCTCTTTGGGAGATCTCGAAGACCTCTGCGGACTGCCACAGTTGGGTGAGCTCGACGAATCCCTTTCTACTAAATGCACATTGAACTAAATATGGCTTCCCCACGGCTATCTGCTTCACTTGTTTGAGCACCTCGCGGTCAGGTCGGGCCTGAGTCTGGAGCTCGGCACGAGACAGGCATAGCTTTTGCAACTCCTCGTCTGCTTTCTTCTCCTTCTCCTAAAGGGAATCATGCTCGAGATATACACCCTTTAGGGCCTCCTCGACCTCCAGGACCCATCCTTGGTCCTTCTCCCTAGCCACCTTTTCGGCAGCTAGGTCTTTCCCCACCTTGGCAACAGCAGCCTTCTGCTGCTTGGCCTCCTGCTGAGCGTTCAACAGCTCAGCCTTGAGCCCCTCAAGCTCGGCTAAAGCCGCTGTCATTCAAACAGTTCGGCATTAGCCTCTACTTTAACAAGACTGACATTATTTAAAAGTACATTCGAGGGTATATCGCATCGATCACTTACCTTAAGACTGCTCGACCCGCTTGTTCATTATGTCAAGGTCCCTTTCGGACCTCTCGAGCTTTTGGTTCATCTTTGTGATATCCTTGGAGGTGGAGCTCAGAGCTGAAGTTGAAACCTACACACAAGCACCTCATAGTTAACCCTATGATCAATCTATTGATAGCACGGACATGTATTTTGTCATAGCAGTCAGTGTCCTGGAGACTAATCATTTTCCTAATACCATACTTGGATCCCAATGCCAGGTTTTTCAACCTAGCCTTGGGCTCGAGGGCTACTCATTGCGTATGACGTCTAAACACCAAGTAAAGATGTCTTCAGACACATATATGGCTTTGCAGGTAAATCTAAGAGGCGAAATTGTTTTTTTCAAGGACAGTAGAATACATTGAAGCTCATGATGAGGCCCTTGAAGACCTGATGCGTTCTGGCCTCAGCGAATCGGAAGCCCTGCATAACTGTGCCAATTAACGGGCGGTGCTCAGGAGGAGCCCGTTAATGTTGGCTCCACTTCTTTAGTCCACCGAATGCTAGCCCGCCCTTGGGCGGAAGGTCGGGGTGGTAAAACCTTAGACCTCGGCATCAATGTGCTGGGCATGAGGGTCTCTAGTTGTGGCGGTGGAGCCAGAGAGGAGTTCGGTTGGGCTGATGATTGGCCTAGCCCCTCCTTGACGACCTCGGGGACCACGTCCCCTTGGCCTTGTGGGTCAAGATCTCGAACTAGTCCATGACGACCAACTCTTTAGCCCTCGTCATGTAAACTTGGGGGCCAGAGTGGATGTTGCTTCCCCCCAGCCCTTCTTGGGCTGGGGCGAGACTGGCAGAATTAGGTGTCCCGCTGGCGGATGGCAACCTACTTGAGGAGTCGCTGGGGCGCACCTATGGTGGACAATAGGAAGATACTCGTGTGAGCTTACTCCTGATAAAGGGACTTGATGCGACACAAACATAAAAACAATTACGTACCTTCGGGGTGCCAGTTTTTCCTCCTCATCACAAGGTGATCGTCTTCTGACTCGCTGGAGAGTTTAATCTTGTTCGACGGCATGGGCTTGCTAGCTGCCGGGCCGAGGTTCTTTTCAACCTCTTTTGGCCCTTGGGCCGCGTTTCGGCCTCGGCGTCCTCTGACGCCACCCTCTTCCCTTTAAGGAGAGGGTTATCTTCTTCCTCGTCCTCCTCCACATTATCCTCATCGGTGGAGGAAGCGTGGGTCTCCTCGGAGCAGGGACCAAGGTCTCCTGATTCCAAAGACCCATCTTTCCTTCTGGGGCTTCGACCCCTTGGGGATCACCACGTGCGGCTCCTCGACTAAGAGCACCGTGAGCAGAGCGTCCTCTCCCCCTGTAGCAGTGGTGCCGGGCACACCATCTACTGCGCCTTGGATAAACATGTCTGCAAATATGAAACGAGTCGGTTCATTGAAATCTATCTCACTTAACAAAAAATGGAAAATATAAATGTGTGCGTCAAACACTTACTGGTGGGGCATCGTAGTCGTGCTCGAAACCGAGGTGCTCCCCTTCCTTAGGAATTCGTCCTTGGACGGCTTGAAAAGTCGCGTCCACATGCCGCGTCCACATGCCGGCCAAGGTGGAGCGGAAGATGTTGAGGATGACCTCCGCTTCCTCGGGCTTGTGCTCCCACATCGGGGTGGCCCGGAGTTGGAGCGGGAGGATGCGGTAGTGGAGCATGACATTTACTACGTCGGCTAGCTGGAGGTTCTTCTTGGTAGACCACCATTTGATCTTCTTGATCAGTGCCTCCACCTCCTCTGGGTTCCCCCAGACGATGCCCTTCTCCTTCCAGGAGTTGAGCTTCTTTGGGGGACTAGCCGAAAAGATTGGGATTTTGGCCTGGCTGATGGCGAGTGGCTCTGTGATCGATGTAAAACCACTCATGCCGCCATTCCTTGACAGTCTCGATGAAGGTGCCTTTGAACCAGTCAGCTTTCTAGTTCTTGCTGATGATGGCCCCTCCACACTCTGCCTGATCGGAGCCACCGGACTTCAGCTTGATGCCAAAGATCTTGAACCACATGCCAAAGTGCGGCTCGATGTGGCGGAAGACCTCACGGACCATGATGAAGGAGGAAAGGAGCAGAATGGAGTTTGGGGCCATGTGGTGGAAGTTCTTGGGAGACGTAGTATTTCAAAAAAAATTCTACGATCACGCAAGATCTATCTAGGAGATGCATAGGAACAAGAGGGGAGAGTGTGTCTACGTACCCTCATAGATCGAAAGTGGAAGCGTTAAGTAACGCGGTTTATGTAGTCGAACGTCTTCGTGATCCGACCGATCAAGTACCAGACGCACGACACCTCCGCGATCTACACACATTCAGCTCGGTGACGTCCCTCGTACTCTTGATCCAGCTGAGTCCGAGGGTGATTTCCGTCAGCCCAATGGCGTGTTGATTGTAATGAGTAAGTTACCGACGCAGGGCTTCGCCTAACCACTATGACAATATGACCAAGGTGGAGAACTGTGGAGGGGGGCACCGCACACGGCTAAAGATCATCTTGTGTGTCCATGGGGTGCCCCCTCCCCCGTATATAATGAAGGGGAGGAGGAGGCCAACCGGCCACAAGGGACGCACCAAAGGGGGGAGGAATCCTACTCCTAGTAGGAGTAGGTTTCCCCCTTTCCTAGTCCAAGAAGGAGAAGAAGGGAAAGAGGAGAGAAGATAAGGAAGGAGGGGGGGCGCCCCCTTCCCCTTGTCCAATTCAGACTGGGCAACGGGGGGCACCTCTAGCCGGCCCTCACTCTTCTCCACTAAGGCCCATTATGGCCCATTAATCCCCCGGGGGGTTCCGGTAACCTCTCGGTACTCCGGAAATTACTTGATACACTTCGGAACCATTCCGGTGTCTGAATATAACCTTCCAATATATCAATCTTTATGTCTGGACTTTTTGAGACTCCTCGTCATGTCCGTGATCTCATCTGGGACTCCGAACAACCTTCGGTACATCTAATCACATAACTCATAATACATATCGTCATAGAACATAAGCGTGCGGACCCTACAGGTTCGAGAACTATGTAGACATGACCGAGAGACATCTCCAATCAATAACCAATAGCAGAACCTGGCGCTCATATTAGTTCCTACATATTCTACGAAGATCTTTATCGGTCAAACTGCACAACAACATACGTTGTTCCCTTTTTCATTGGTATGTTACTTTCCCGAGATTCGATCGTCGGTATCATCATACCTAGTTCAATCTCATTACCCGCAAGTCTCTTTATTCGTTCCGTAATGCATCATCCCGTGACTAACTCATTAGTCACATTACTTGCAAGGCTCATAGTGATGTGCATTACCGAGAGGGCCCAGAGATATGTCTCCGATACATGGAGTAACAAATCCTAATCTTGATTTATGCCAACTCAACAAACACCATCGAGGACACCTATAGAGCATCTTTATAATCACCCAGTTAAGTTGTGACATTTGATAGCACACAAGGTGTTCCTCTGGTATTCGGGAGTTGCATAATCTCATAGTCTGAGGAACATGTATAAGTCATGGAAAGCAATAGCAATAAACTAAACGATCATAGTGCTAACCTAACAGACGGGTCTTGTCCATCACATCATTCTCTAATGATGTGATCCCGTTCATCAAATGACAACACATGTCTATGGCTAGGAAACTTAACCATCTTTGATTAACAAGCTAGTCAAGTAGAGGCATACTAGGCACACTTTGTTTGTCTATGTATTCACACATGTACTAAGTTTCCAGTTAATACAATTCTATCATGAATAATAAACATTTATCATGATATAAGGAAATATAAATAACAACTTTATTATTATCTCTAGGACATATTTCCTTCAGTCTCCCACTCGCACTAGAGTCAATAATCTAGTTCACATCGTCATGTGATTTCACACCAATAGTTCACATCTTTATGTGATTAGCTAGCATCTTCATGTGACTAATGCCCAAAAGGTTTACTAGAGTCAATAATCTAGTTCACATTGCTATGTGATTAACACCCAAAGAGTGACCATGTTTTTCTTGTGAGAGAAGTTTAGTCTATGGGTCTGCAACATTCAGATCTATATGTATTTTGCAAATTTCTATGTCTACAATGCCTTCCATGGAGCTACTCTAGCTAATTGCTTGCACTTTCAATATGTATCTAGATCGAGACTTAGAGTAATCTAGAACGGTGTCGAAAAGCTTGTATCGACGTAACTCTTTACGACAAACTCTTTTATCACCTCCGTAACCAAGAAATATTTCCTTAGTCCTCTATCGATAATTTTGACCGTTGTCCAGTGATCTACTCCTAGATCACTATTGTACTCCCTTGCCAAAATCATGCTAAGGTATACAATAGGTCTGGTACACAGCATAGCATACTTTATAGAACCTATGACTGAGGCATAGGGAATGACGTTTCAGTCTCTTTCTATTTTCTGTTGTGGTCGGGTTTTGTGTCTTTACTCAACTTCACACCTTGCAACACAGGCAAGAACTCCTTCTTTCACTATTCCATTTGGAACTACTTCAAAAACTTGTCAAGGTACGTACTCATTGAAAAATTTATCAAGCGTTTTGATCTATCTCTATAGATCTTGATGCCCAATATGTAAACAGCTTCACCGAGGTCTTTCATTGAAAAATTCTCATTCATGTATCCTTTTATGCAATCCAGAAATTCAGTATCATTTCCGATTAACAATATGTCATCCACATATAATATCAGAAATGCTACAGTGCTCCCACTCACTTTCTTGTAAATACAGGCTTCTCCAAAAGTCTTTACAAAAATATATGCTTTGAACAACTCATCAAAGCATATATTCCAACTCCGAGATGCTTGCACCAGTCCATAGATGGATCACTGGAGCTTGCACACTTTGTTAACACCTTTAGGATTGATAGAACCTTCTGGTTGCACCATATATAACTCTTCTTTGATAAATCCATTAAGGAATGTAGTTTTGATATCCATTTTCCAGATATCATAAAATGCAGCACCTGCTAACATGATTTGGACAGACATTTGAGCATCGATACGAGTGAGAAAATCTCATTGTAGTCAACACCTTGAACTTGTCGAAAACCTTTTACGACAATTTGAGCTTTGTAGATAGTAACACTACTATCCGTGTCCATCTTCCTCTTGAAGATCCATTTATTCTGAATGGCTCACCGATCATCGGGCAAGTCAATCAAAGTCCATACTTTGTTCTCATACATGGATCCCTTCTCAGATTTCATGGCCTTAAGCCATTTCGTGGAATCTGGGCTCATCATCGCTTCCTCATAGTTCATAGGTTCATCATGGTCTAGTAACATGACTTCCAGAACAGGATTACCGTACCACACTGGTGCGGAACGTACTCTGGTTGACCTACGAGGTTCGGTAGTAACTTGATCTGAAGTTTCATGATCATTATCATTAAGTTCCTCACTAATTGGTGTAGTCATCACTGGAACTGATTTCAGTGATGAGCTACTTTCCAATTCGAGAGAAGGTACGATTACCACATCAAGTTCTACTTTCCTCCCACTCACTTATTTTGAGAGGAACTCCTTCTCTGGAAAGGATCCACTCTTGGCAACAAAAATCTTGCCTTGGGATCTATGATAGAAGGTGTACCCAACAGTTTCTTTTGGGTATCCTATGAAGACGCACTTCTCTGATTTGGTTTTGAGCTTATTAGGCTGAAACTTTTTCACATAAGCATCGCAACCCAAAACTTTAAGAAACGACCGCTTAGTTTCTTGCTAAACCACAGTTCATACGGTGTCGTCTCAATGGATTTTTAGACGGTGCCCTATTTAACGTGAATGCAGCTGTCTCTAATGCATAACCCCAAAACAATAGTGGTAAATCGGTAAGAGACATCATAGATCGCACCATATCTAATAAAGTACGATTACAACGTTCGGACACACCATTACTCCATGGTGTTCTAGGTGGCATGAGTTGTGAAACTTATTCCACATTGTTTTTAAATGAAGGCCAAACTCTCAAATATTTGCCTCCGCGATCAGATCATAGAAACTTTATTTTCTTGTTAAGATGATTCTTAACTTCGCTCTGAATTTCTTTGAACATTTCAAATGTTTCAGACTTGTGTTTCATTAAGTAGATATACCCATATCTTCTTAAATCATTTGTGAAGGTCAGAAAATAACGATACTCACCACGAGCTTCAACACTCATCGGACCGCATACATCAGTATGTATTATTTCCAATAAGTTAGTGGTTCGCTCCATTGTTCCGAAGAATGGAGTCTTAGTCATCTTGCCCATGAGGCATGGTTCGCAAGCATCAAATGATTCATAATCAAGTGATTCCAAAAGTCCATCCGCATGGAGTTTCTTCATGCGCTTTACACCAATATGACCTAAACGGCAGTGCCACTAGTATGTTGCACTATCTTATCAACTTTGCATCTTTTGGCATAAGTATTTTCATCAGACGTACGGTTTATTTTATATTAATTTACAAAGAATTAATCATTTTCTGGGATTATTATTATTTAGTTAATTCGAAAAAGAATTACTGTGTCATCATGATGTCAGCATGACATCAGCGGTCAAAGTTGACCGTTGACCAGTCAAACTGACGCGTGGGTCCTGTACATCATAGGCTCAGAGTAATTAAGCAAGGTTAATTAGTTTTAACTAAGAGATTAGATATGGGTCCCTACGGGGGGGGGGGGGAC